>NC_141024.2:44845000-45057500 GCF_052040795.2 Danio rerio | reverse complement strand
TCGGCGCAGACCTTTACAGTACACTAAAGTTTACCGTGAGATGGGGTTTTAAGCTTATGGTTGGTGTGGATGTTGCTAAAACACGACAGGTTACTTTGAGGTTGGGTTTATGGTTTTTGTAGGTGTAGACATCAGTACAACACAATAGTTTGGACTTCATGTCATGTAGGAGACATTAAATAGATCAATGATAACTGCAGAATGTCTTTCTGCTGTTGTAGCAATGAATGGACACTCAACAATTGAAAAGATTCCTTCCATGCCTTAGAAGCGTGACTTGATCAGTACTTATCTACACAGCATGCTGGCATCAAAGATCCTATTTCTCTTATATCATATCCCAAGTCTTCCACACTTTAGGAAACGTAAACATTCAGGACGTGCCATTGGCACAGCCTGCACTAAAAGAAGGCTGGAGATAACGGATGGCAACACAGAGTGCGACACCAATGTCACCTTGAAAAACCTGCCGTAATCCAGATTCGAATTGGGGTTGTTGCGGCCACAACACAGAGTACTAACCACTATACGATCACAGCTAGCTATGAAACAGCTGTTGTGACCTATGTGTGGTATGCTCCTCCCTGTGATAAGCCCCTTTCTTTTCAGTGAAAACACTCTGTTGTTTTTCTCCTCCTACCAGCACAACGCTTTTCCCAAGAAAAAATGGAAATGCAAAAAATTGATGACTGCTGTAATTTTAAACACGGGGAAGACGTAGTCGGCAGGATTCGAACCTGCGCGGGGAGAGGCCAATGGATTTCTAGTACATCGCCTTAACCACTCGGCCACGACTACAAGACTGCCTGTACTGCCATTTCTTTATGCCTAGTACACATATTGTGCATCCAGATGAAACTTTCATCAAGCGGTAGCTCAACGGCAAAAGCTGTGGCTCCACAAAATGAGCGTCACATGCCCGAACAGGGACTTGAACCCTGGACCCTCAGATTAAAAGTCTGAGGCTCTACCGACTGAGCTATCCAGGCTCCACAACAGTAATTTACAAGTAGGCAAGGTTTGGGTTGTGGTCGGCGCAGACCTTTACAGTACACTAAAGTTTACCGTGAGATGGGGTTTTAAGCTTATGGTTGGTGTGGATGTTGCTAAAACACGACAGGTTACTTTGAGGTTGGGTTTATGGTTTTTGTAGGTGTAGACATCAGTACAACACAATAGTTTGGACCTCATGTCATGTAGGAGACATTAAATAGATCAATGATAACTGCAGAATGTCTTTCTGCTGTTGTGGCAATGAATGGACACTCAACAATTGAAAAGATTCCTTCCATGCCTTAGAAGCGTGACTTGATCGGTACTTATCTACACAGCATGCTGGCATCAAAGATCCTATTTCTCTTATATCATATCCCTAGTCTTCCACACTTTAGGAAACGTAAACATTCAGGACGTGCCATTAGCACAGCCTGCACTAAAAGAAGGCTGGAGATAACGGATGGCAACACAGAGTGCGACACCAATGTCACCTTGAAAAACCTGCCATGACCCGGATTCGAACCAGGGTTGCTGCAGCCACAACGCAGAGTACTAACCACTATACAATCACAGCGAGCTATGAAACAGCTGTTGTGACCTATGTGTGGTATGTTCCTCCCTGTGATAAGCCCCTTTCTCTTCAGTGAGAACACTCTGTTGTTTTTCTCCTCCTACCAGCACAACGCTTTTCCCAAGAAACAATGGAAATGCAAAAAATTGATGACTGCTGCAATTTTAAACACGGGGAAGACGTAGTCGGCAGGATTCGAACCTGCGCGGGGAGACCCCAATGGATTTCAAGTCCATCGCCTTAACCACTCGGCCACGACTACTAGACTGCCTGTACTGCCATTTCTTTATGCCTAGTACACATATTGTGCATCCAGATGAAACTTTCATCAAGCGATAGCTCAACGGCAAAAGCTGTGGCTCCACAAAATGAGCGTCACACGCCCGAACAGGGACTTGAACCCTGGACCCTCAGATTAAAAGTCTGATGCTCTACCGACTGAGCTATCCAGGCTCCACAACAGTAATTTACAAGTAGGCAAGGTTTGGGTTGTGGTCGGCGCAGACCTTTACAGTACACTAAAGTTTACCGTGAGATGGGGTTTTAAGCTTATGGTTGGTGTGGATGTTGCTAAAACACGACAGGTTACTTTGAGGTTGGGTTTATGGTTTTTGTAGGTGTAGACATCAGTACAACACAATAGTTTGGACCTCATGTCATGTAGGAGACATTAAATAGATCAATGATAACTGCAGAATGTCTTTCTGCTGTTGTGGCAATGAATGGACACTCAACAATTGAAAAGATTCCTTCCATGCCTTAGAAGCGTGACTTGATCAGTACTTATCTACACAGCATGCTGGCATCAAAGATCCTATTTCTCTTATATCATATCCCTAGTCTTCCACACTTTAGGAAACGTAAACATTCAGGACGTGCCATTAGCACAGCCTGCACTAAAAGAAGGCTGGAGATAACGGATGGCGAGCTATGAAACAGCCCTTGTGACCTATGTGTGGTATGTTCCTCCATGTGATATGCCCCTTTCTCTTCAGTGAGAACACACTGTTGTTTTTCTCCTCCTACCAGCACAACGCTTTTCCCATGAAACAATGGAAATGCAAACAATTGATGACTGCTGCAATTTTAAAAAGGAACAGGATGTGGGTATAGTTGGCAGAACTTGAACCTGCGGGAGAATACCCCAACGGATTTCTAGTCGATCGCCTTAACCACTTAGCCATGACTACAAGACTGCCTGTTCTCCCATGTCCTCATGCCTAGTACACGTGTTGTGCATTCAGATGAAACTTTCAGCAAGCGATAGCTCAACGGCAAAAGCTGTGGCTCCACAAAGAGTCTCTCATGCCCGAACACAGACTTGAACCCTGGACCCTCTACCGACTCCGCTAAAGCTGGGGAACAATAGTCTGTTTTGGAAGGGGAAGAAAAATGCACAAGAAAAATAAGAAAATTTGAGAAATTGAGAAAGAAAGAAGCGAAATTAAGGTTATATTTTGTATTTTTTGCCCACCAGAAACTACTCAATGCATATAAAACAGTACTGGTTCAAGAAATATGTCCATAAATAACACTTTGGGTAGATCACAAGGTTCAATCCCTGACTGGAGCAGGTATCTAACCAGGTTTAGTAATGGGTCGATCATGAACATTTCGTTCATTTTAAACGAATCTTCAATATGATTTGGGAACTACAAGTCCTCTCAGGGAGTGATTTGTTAATTTGCGCGTGCGTACATTTGTGCAGGTGGTATCGTTATTTCAAGTCTTCATCACATTTCGTGTCGTTCATTGCGGAAAGGCAGAAACCAATCATATGCGTTTAGAGCCGAAAAAGATTTGATCCGTTCACCTCTCGAGTCCTCTATCGGGTCTGAGTCACTCGTTCATTACGGGCCAATCATACGCGTTTAGAGCAGGAAAAATATTTGATCCGTTCATCTCTCGAGTCCTCTATCGGGTCTGAGTCAATGATTCCTCACGGGCCAATAATACGCATTTAGAGCCGAAAAAAATAATTGATCCGTTCATCTCTCGAGTCCTCTATCGGATTTCAGTCATTCGTTCCTCACGGGCCAATCATACGCGTTTAGAGCTGGAAAAAGAATTGATCCGTTCATCTCTTGAGTCCTCTATTGGGTCTGAGTCACTCGTTCATCATGAGCCCATCATACGCATTTAGAGCCGGAAAAAGAATTGATCGGTTCACCTCATGAGTCAGGTCTGAATTTGGAGAAAAGCTCAGCCACTGCACTTAACACCACCAACACTGGTTTGAAGTGCAGCTCAGGTTAAATACTCTCTCTCCTCTCTAGAAAGATCCAATGATTGCTACCAGGTGGACACAGTTACCTGCAGGGAGAGAGAGAGGAAAAACACAATGCTCATTGTCCACCAAAAGATATGTCTCAGGACGCAAGCCCTGGGATAACCGCTATCACCCTCCTGGAGCATATACAGGCAAGAAATCCATTAATTAGTTGTTATGGAAGTTATTCATTAAGCTTTTAATGTACTACACAAAATGGTAATCTAAATGTTTATTTTATCATTAGTTTTATTTAATATATGTTTTTTTATTGTTATATTTTTTTTAAGTTGAATTGCTGGGAATGGAGCACCTTTACAGCCAGACCGGCAAAACCCTGACTCCGGTGCTCCAGAACCCAGAGGAGGAAGACAGGCTGGTGGAGGAAGTAGATGACGAGGATCTACAAGATGACGGGTTTGAGGAGGAGATCATGGAGGACATCACAGTTCCAGTGCTGTATGAGGATGACCCCTGCCGTGATCTCAGAAACAGCCCCTTATCTTCGCCTCTGCCTCAGTCCCCAGCATTACTGGCTGAGCCGTCCACATCAGCTGGTGGAGAAGGACAGCTTCCTAGCCCAGCCCCCTCAGTGCCGTCACAGCCATCCAAGTCTGGAGACAGTCTCTCTGTTGAGGCTCAGGTAAGATATATTAAGAACTTAATTTGATTTAGTCTTTTTTTATTCCACATATACTAAATTTATTATGTATTTACCAGGGAGTAGTCATTGGACCTTATGGCATTGCTGGGTGGGACAAGGTCCAGGATCTGGCTGCTTATTTGGTAGGTCTTCGTGAGGCTCCTTACCTCACTGACCTGCAGGTGACAGAGGCCATCCAGCTGTGGACAGCTCTCCTGGATGTTGATAAACAGCGCATCAACTACCAGCCTCGACATTAGCCTCAGCTGATACATGGGCGCTTTAAGGCACCTTAGCGCTCTGGAGTCACTCCAGGTGTGGAGAGCGTCAAGCACTGTCTGATTGGACATCCTGGGGGTCCAGCACAGTGGCCTAGCACCAGCCGCTTGGTTGAGGCCATTTGTACAAAGCTGTGTGCCGTTCACAAGTCCACTTCCAAGAAGGCTGGTGTTCGCACGCCCAGGTGGTCTAAAATACTGTCCGATTACCACCACATCCGGGATCTGGTGCTTGGCAGTCGCAGGCTGATGGATGAAACAGTGATCCAGCTTTTTGAGCTAAACCAGAAGACGCTTATTCAGTGGTAAGCAAAGCACATTATTTTCTTTAAATTACCTGAATACTTCTAAATGAATATATATGTATAATACATATAATTTATTATCAGGTTTCAACGGAGGCAAAAGGATCATGAAATGTGTGTACTCACTCAGGGACTGACTCCACTTGATCCAATTGCTGTGCGAGATACGCAGCTTCCTTTGCAGAGGGAAAAATTGGACGAGGCACCATCAACATCAGGCCCCAAACACCAGTTTGTCTTTCCTCCAAATAAAGAAGGACAGGCACCTCTTCTTCGACCTGGTCGAAAGTCTGCTTCTACAACCACCACAGTTTGCTCCTTTCTGCCGGATGCCACCACGGTGTGCTCCTTTCCACCGGCCCCCACGACGGTATGCCCCATCGCGCCAACCCCCACCACAGTCTGCCACATTGCACCGGCCCCTACCATGGTGTGCTCCGTCACACCGACCTTTACCACAGTGTGCCCCATCTCGCCAGCCTCCACCAGTGTGCCCCATCATACCAGCCTCCACCACAGTGCGCCCTATTGCGCCGGCCCCCACCACAGTGTGCCCCATTGTGTCTGCCCCCACCACGGTGTGCTCCTTTCCACCGACCCCCAGCACGGTGTGCCCCATTGCACCACCCCCCCATAGCACCAGGTGTTATGCAGCCCATTTCAGGACCTGGATCATTGTTTGGCACACTTGTTTTTAACCCAGACATGAGTGTGTCAATGGTGATTCCATCATTTGATGCACCAACATCCAGTACAGTCCCAGCTTCACCTGCACCTGCTGTTCCTCTACCTGCACCTGCTCCACCTGCACCTGCTGTTCCTCCACCTGCACCTGCACCTGCTGTTCCTCCACCTGCACCTGCACGGGAACAGGAGAAGGAAAGTAGAGTCCACAAAAGGAAGTATGTGCGTGCGGTTACTTTTAATGTGTTACGGCCAGCTCGCTCCCGACCGCACCATAAAAAGGATCAGACACACAAAAAGATATATAATGAAAAAAACATTTATTAAAGGGAATAATAAAGTATAACAAACTGTCTAGGGATTTGAAATAAATAAGAAAGCAGGTGAAATTCTCTCAACTAATACAAAACAAAACATAAGACGGCAACACAAAAGAGTTGGAGCAAAATGACCTCTCTGTGGAATAACGGTCCACCAGAGGAAGTGCCGTTCTTCACAAAAAAATTCAAATATATACTTTCTCCACCCATAAATTAACTAATTAACGGTGACGTCACATGGCGAGGCCACCGAAAGGTAGGAAAGAGAAGACAGGGTCGTAACACCTCCCTCCTCAAAAAGATTCTGCAAAGAATCAAAAAGAAAAAAAATTAGCAAACAATTACAGAAATACATCCTTTCATAAAACAGCTCACTCTTCCTCCTCTTCCAGCACCTCTGGGCCCTAGAAGTGCAAAAAGAACAACAAAAGTGAAACATGCAATATGAATAGTTATACTCTAGAGCAGGGGTGGCCAACCCTGTTCCTGGAGAGCCACCTTCCTGCAGATTTCAGTTGCAACCCATATCAAACACACCTGCGTGTGATTATCACGTGGTGTTCAGGTCCTAATTAATTGGTTCAGGTGTGTTTGATATGGGTAGCAACTGAAATCTGCAGGAAGGTGGCTCTCCAGGAACAGGGTTGGCCACCCCTGCTCTAGAGAGTGTATCTGCGATCACATTATCTTTCCCGCGCACATGCTTAATTTCAAGATGGAAAGGCTGTAAAATTAGACTCCATCGCATGATTCGTTGGTTTCGGTTTTTCATCCGATTTAAAAAAACCAAGGGGTTATGATCAGTATAAACAACAATCGGTGCGGCGATCGACCCTAAATAAACCTCAAAATGTTGTACAGCCAGAACAAGAGCAAGGGCTTCCTTTTCAATGAGGGAATAAACCTGTTGATGACGATTAAACTTTTTTGAAAAGTAGCTTACAGGGTGTTCTACTTGATTTAAATCCTCTTGCAAAAGAACCGCGCCTGCACCACAACCACTAGCATCAACTGCGAGACGGAAGGACTTCTCAAAGTTGGGAGCTGTCAAAACTGGGGAACTAGCTAACAAGGCCTTACAATTTTCAAAGGCTTGTTGACATGTCTCCGACCACTGGTACTCAATTTTTGTACTCAATAAATCAGTCAAAGGTGAAACGATACTAGCAAAGTTTTTAAAAAAACTCCGGTAGTAACCAATCATCCCAAGAAATCGTCGTAATTCACGCTGATTACTGGGAGTTGGAAAATTACAAATGGCTTCAACTTTTGCTCCAATTGGTTTAACGTACCCGTTTCCCACTATTTTACCCAAATAGGTGACTGTGGCTTTTCCAAATTCGGACTTCGCAAGATTGATTGTTAAATTAGCCTCTGCCAAACGTGAAAATAGGTCTTTGATTTGATCAAGATGTTCAGACCAGGTAGAACTATACAAAACGACATCGTCATGATAAGCCTCGCATCCAGACATTCCATGCAATACACGATTAACCAATCGTTGGAATGTTGCGGGGGCATTACGGACCCCAAAAGGCATCACAGTGTATTGAAGGAAAGAGTCTGGGGTAACGAAAGCAGATAATTCTCTTGCCCGAGCAGTTAAAGGTACTTGTCAATAGCCCTTAAGTAGATCAAACTTACTTACATATTTGGCAGAGCCAACATGATCTACACAGTCATCTATTCGAGGCCAACAGTCTGGTTTGGTAAAAGAATTTAATCTTCTATAATCTGTGCAAAACCGATATGAACCATCAGGTTTGTTCACCAATACACAAGGGGAACTCCAGGAACTAAAACTTGGTTCAGCCAAATTATGAGCAAGTAGGTAGTTCACCTCTCTTTTTAAAAGCTCTCGTTTTATTGGATTGACCCTATAAGCATTTTGTTTGATAGGACAAGAATTTTCTACATCAATGTCATGTTCAATGACAGTAGTGCGACCAGGGACATCCAAAAAAAGTGAAGGAAATGACATCACTAATTCAATGATGTAATTTCTCTCATCTTCCGTCAAATAAGACAGATGGCCAGACAAATCAGAAAGAATCTGAGAGTTGTTAAGGCGTCCATCTATTTTCCCTTGGGACAGAAGACTCCCATCCTCATTTTTCTCAGATAAGACCTCACCCATACTGCAAGACAGAGAAGGGAACACAGAGAGGTGTTCTAAACCAGAATGATCACATAGGGGCGCCACACTGACAGAGGCAGAACAAACAGGAGCAACAAAAGGTTTCAACAAATTAATGTGACAAACCTGAACTTTCTTGCGACGTTCAGGAGTATTCAACAAATAATTATTGTCTGAAAGACGTTTAGCTACGCTGTAAGGTCCAGTGAATTTCGCTTGGAATGGATTAGTAGGAAGAGACAACAACGCTAAAACCTGATCACCTGTCTGAAAACTAGCAAAAATTTGGCCTTCTTGTCAAAGTGTTGCTGCATTTTCTTTTGTGACTTACCCAATTTCTTTTTAGCAACAGCTTGCATCTCATAAAGTCTACGACGAAAACCACTTACATAATCTATAAGGTTGTCAGGAGGTTTAGATGAATGCCACACATCAGCCAAAACAGTAGTGGGCCCTCGTATTTCATGTCCAAAAACTAATTCATTTGGGCTAAAGCCAATACTTTCTTGAGTTACCTCACGTATAGCTAATAGCAACCATGGCAGGCCTTCTTCCCAATCACCATCGAGCTCCACACAATATGACCTTAAAAGAGACTTCAGGGTTTGATGAAATCTTTCAAGCGCTCCCTGGCTCTGTGGATGATATGCACTAGAAATATTGTGTTTAACTCGAAGTTGACGGAGGGCTTTTGCAAATTGTTTGGACATGAAGTTAGAACGTTGGTCTGATTGAATCACTTTGGGTATACCAAAGATAGACATAAAATCAGTAAGGGCCTTCAGAATGGACTTCGTAGTTATAGATCTCAGTGGGTAAGCCGCAGGATAACGGGTAGTCTGGCACATAATGGTAAGGAGATAGTGATGACCAGCCCTGGAACGAGGTAAAGGACCAACACAATCAATAATCAAATGGTGTAAAAGGGTTAGATGTCACAGGAATAGGCTGTAATGGAGCGGTTGGCACTTTTTGATTTGGCTTACCAGTAAGTTGACATGTGTGACAGGAACGTATAAATCTGGCCACATCTCGTTTTACTCCAGGCCAGTAAAACTGTCGCATAATACTATGCATAATAGGTTTTCCGAACGCCTGTATGACCAGCGAGTCCTTGATGGGCTAACTGCATCACAGATTCCCTAAAAGCAAGAGGGACTACAATCTGGGTTCTAGACTTTAAACTGTCATCAAACATGGCCACTCTCCGACAAAGTAGACCATCTTCAAAGAAATAAGAAGAAAGATCACCCATATTAGACCCTGCTTGGGAGACTACGGTTTTCAATGTGTCATCAAGCTGCTGTGCATGAATTAGTTCCTCTCTGGGAACCTGCAACAGAGAAGTTAAAGGATACTTATCAACATCAGAAGGAACAGTATGTAAAACCTCAGTGGCATTAGAGTCTAGGCTTTGGGGTGAATTTGTAATTTCCTCCAGATCAGGGGATGGTGAAGAGCAGATATTTTTGCCTTTTTCAGGACTCTCTGGCAGATCACATGTAAATTCACCCGAATCAACAGTGGAAAAGAAAGTGTTACCAAGTGAAACATCTGTAGCTTGGTTTTCAGGCAGTTGTTTTGCCATTGATCGGGTGACTGCACAGGCTGGAAACAAATTAGAGAAGATGTTACTCTTTTCAACATCAGATTTACTAGGTGCAGATATTACTATGGGCAAAGCAGTCACCTTACTCTCTCCCCAAACATTTCCCCCAGCTAAATCATTTCCTAAAATAAATGTAATTCCAGGAACTGGAAGTGCAGATCGAACACCAACTACAACATCACCAGAGATTATGGTTGAGGAAAGATGAATTCGGTGTAATGGCACGTCAACAAATCCCATTTCAAAACCTCTTACCAATACACAAGTTCCAGTAGCAGTTTCAGAACTTAAAGGCAACACTCCTTCCAAAAGAAATGACTGTGCTGATCCAGTGTCTCGGAGGATACGCACAGGGACCATTTCCTCAGAACCTAATAAAGACACAGCTCCTTCAGTGATAAAGGGTGTATAATCAACAAAATCATTCACCTTTTGGTCAAACAATGCACCACAGGAATGAGATAAATGACCAGCACTTTCTATGAAAGTGTCATCTACAGTCGATGGGGCGACAAGAGAAACAGGTTTTGAAAATTTCTCTTTCTTTTTCAGAACAGGGCATTCAGAAATTTTATGGCCAGACTTTTTGCAATAGAAACAGATGAGGTCTCTTGAAACAATGGTTTTTCCAATATTACCAACAACAGGTGCCCTTATATTTTGTCCAAACACAGCAGGCTTTTGTTTGACTTGACAAGACCTAAACTTATTCATGTCACTTCGAAAACTGGCTGAACTAAATGTGCCCTGATGAGTTAAAACAAATTCATCAGCCATAATGGCAGCATCTGCAAGTTTACTCACTTTGTGTTCATTTAAATAAGTAGCTACAGCAGAAGGAACACAGTGTTTAAACTCCTCTAGAAGTAACAATTCTCTTAACTGCTCTTTAGTTTCAACTTTCATTGAAGTGCACCATCGCTCAAATAGACTCTCTTTTTCCCTTGCAAATTCAACAAATGTACAATTTTCAGTTTTGATTAAATTTCTAAATTTTTGACGATATGCCTCAGGCACCAGTTCATATGCATGCAATACAGCAGTTTTCACAGTTTCATACCACTTTGTTCCAGGGTGAGAGCAGAATAAATATCTTGAGCTTTTCCTGTGAAAACACACTGCAACAACAAAGTCCAAAACTGTTTTGGCCATTTCAGCGATAAAGCAACACGCTCAAAATGATCAAAATATTTTTCTACCTCTTTTTCAGAAAATGGCGGAACTAATCTCATGTTTCGATGAACATCAAACACTAATGCAGACGACTGTTCTGGCACCGGATGCACGTCAGCTCACGGTGTTTCCGCTCGTTTTGCTGCTAATTCCAACTCCAACTTCTTTAACTGAAACGCTCTCTCTTTCCGTTCTCTCTCTAACTCAAGTTCAAATTTTCGTACAGACAACTGTTGTTCTAGTTTCCTAGCTTCAAATTCCCGTTCTGTTTCTCTCTCTTTTATAGCGCGACCCTCGCGATCAGCACGGAGCTTTTCTGCATCTAAACACAGCTGTTTCTCTTGTATTGACATCTCTGGGAATTTTAACTCACTTTCCACATCAATATCACAGGAAGAAAACACTGAAGATTCACAAAGAACAGCAGTTCTTACCTCTAAAACTCCCCTTTCAACCAGAGATCGTTTCAAAGTTGCTATAAGGGTGTCCTTTTTTTTCTTATCATGTGTAGTGAGATCGATGCTAAAACGCTCGGCAATTTGTATTAATTCTTCCTTTGTACAACGCTCAATTAAAGCTTCCGAGGGACAAGCAAAAAAAATCATCGAGTACTGAAGACATTTTTGTATTAGCATTCACGAATACAACACAAATAAACAAACAAACACTCCCGTACTCACCCGGAAACTGCCCTCTGTACAAAAACTACAATTCCCAGAAGCCACTGCTTCGGAATGAACTACAACTGAACGTTACGCATCTACCCATTCACAAAAAACTTCAAAGACTTACCACAAGTCGGAAACGTAGGTACGCGAGGAAGAGAGAAGCGCACGAATCACAAACGCCGTCAGTAACAAAAAAAATATTCACCTTTATACTCAGAGAAACTCCAGCTCCTATCTAAGAAGAAAACTAACTAATTCCTATCTAGTCTTCAGAGGTGTACCAGGCTCGGGGCGGCATTAAACGCTGAGCTCAGTGACAATCGGTCTTTAGACCAAAAGTCCGAAAGCGTACCCCCGACAGAGATTAAAATCTCCACCTAGGATAACCTCCAAAAATAAGAAAGGCAAAATAATAAACAAAACAACAAACAGTGCACCGATGGAAGGATTGTATTCACAACCCAGCTGGATACACTCTTTCTAACCGGAGTTTCTAGTATATAAAGGTGAATAGCCAATCCAAAAAAACTACTCACCCGCATAAAGGAATCCCGGACGAGCCCCCAATTTATGTTACGGCCAGCTCGCTCCCGACCGTACCATAAAAAGGATCAGACACACAAAAAGATATATAATGAAAAAAACATTTATTAAAGGGAATAATAAAGTATAACAAACTGTCTAGGGATTTGAAATAAATAAGAAAGCAGGTGAAATTCTCTCAACTAATACAAAACAAAACATAAGACGGCAACACAAAAGAGTTGGAGCAAAATGACCTCTCTGTGGAATAACGGTCCACCAGAGGAAGTGCCGTTCTTCACAAAAAAATTCAAATATATACTTTCTCCACCCATAAATTAACTAATTAACGGTGACGTCACATGGCGAGGCCACCGAAAGGTAGGAAAGAGAAGACAGGGTCGTAACAAATGTTTGCAGCAAATGTGGGCAACCCAAGACTAAGGAGTTTGGCCATAGCCGATTTGGTAATGCCACATTTGCCTGCAAATTTCAAATGGCAAATCCTTAGAGAACTGGTTGGCAGAACAGGACCAGCAAAATAAAGGACAAACTCCAGCTTCAGAATAAAGGACAAATTGCTGTATATATTTTTGTAAATGTTACATGGGTACTCTCTCTCTCTCTCTCTTTCATTTTATTTAATTATTGTGTGTTAATATTTAGCATTTTAAAGTGGCACTTATAGGCCCACTCTTATTTTGTCTTGTGTGTACTTATTTAATATTTGTGTATATTTTATGTAAAAATATATTTATATTTCTTTAAAAAATAACATATTATACATTGCTTAAATACTATATTTTATATATTATGTGCCCCCACTCTTGCGTTTTATTATTTATTTATATTGTTTAATATATTGTGTATATAAAAATAAATATATATATATATTGTTTTTATATAATGTGTATAATAAATAAATATATTTATAAATAATATTGTTTTAATATATTATATGTGCATAATAAATAAATATATATTGTATTGTTTTTATTTATTGTATATTATATAGTTTATATATTAAAGAGCCCATATTATACATGAAATAGGGTCATATCCTGGTTGTAAGGGTCTCCAACAACAGTCTAATATGCATGCAAGGTCAAAAAACCCTTTCATGGTCTTATAATCTGCATTTATTTTTAGCTAATTATCCCAGCGACTCCTGTATGAATCGTCCAGTGATTCATTTGTTCCCAAACCCCTCCTTAGCGCGGAGCTAATCTGCGCTGATTGGACCGATGACAGTCTGTCGCGATTGGTCGACTGCCTTCAGTCAGAGAGGGAAATGGCCAATAGCTAATCAGCAATTTAAAAAGTAATCACAGTTCATACACGCTCGATAGTGTAGACGTGGATTTTAGCTGCCACACTATGGCGAGTGGATAGTGCCACGGATAACCGAACGAAGGA
The DNA here is from genome assembly GCF_052040795.2 of Danio rerio. NCBI lineage: Eukaryota > Metazoa > Chordata > Actinopteri > Cypriniformes > Danionidae > Danio > Danio rerio. Next base: position 45,043,909 of record NC_141024.2, on the reverse strand, counting down.
GACAGTCGTGTACTCGCCATACCACACACACACACAAAAACACACACACACCTCCGGATGACAACGCTCCCACTTCCGCCCGCACCCGCCAGGTTTTAGCCTGAGAACCCGCTCCGTTTTCTGCCCGCCGCGCCCGGTCCCGCTAGAGCGGAGAACACAACCAAAAATCACCCAGTATACAGTCCAGACAGCCAAGCTGTCTGTATAAACACACACACACAGCACAAAGCACACAAAGCTCGTTCGTTCGCTCTCTCTCTCTCTCTCTCTCTCTCTCTCTCGCTCTCTCTCATACGCGCGCGTGTGCACTAACACACACACAAGCACCACGCAGACTCTCTCTTTCTAATTCGCATAGCAATATCCGTGATATTGCTAGACAGCCCGCTCCCGTCCCAAATTAAACCCGTTACCGACCGCTCCCGCGATTTATTCTGAAATTTATTCCCGCGGCTGTCCCCGCGCCAGATTTCTGCGGCGCGGGAATAAATTTCCGAATAAATCGCGGGAGCAGAACTCTAGCACGGAGCTCCATAAACAAACAGCATGCGTCGCGTTTTTAACGTGACTTTGCACGCGATAAGATAATATATCCAGTTAACCTGATACAGTACACGCGGTTACAAGTAACAAATTACAACTAAATACATTTGCAAGCTAGAGTAAACGAGGCAACAACTTTAACCGCACGTACTTACACTTGAGAAATGGAAGAAACCCATCCTGACGTCCATCAGTTACTCTTTACTGATCCTTCCTTTAACAAACTCAGATGAAGTATTCTTTGTAGCATGTAGCTTCCAGAAGTTTCCAACTGCTTGGTTATAATGCTGAGGTTTCATCTTTGGGTAGAGACTCAATATAATGTCCATCTGCAGTGTTACTTCAATCGACCGGCATGTTTGTGTGCGTGTGTTTGTGGGTGTGCGTGTGTTTGTGGGTGTGTGTGTGTGTCTGGGTTTCTGCGTCAGAGGGCGGGGCCTCAGGTTTGAAATCTCCCGGGTTTGCGCGTGCACGTGAATAACTTGGTTTCGTTCGTACGTCATGGCGAAACACCTAATGAGTCGGTATTAAGGCGACTTGTTTGAAGCACTATGAGTCGACTCTTTTATAGATGAATCAACCGTTTTAAACACTGTATTCTTACAGATTTAAGCCTTAGCTGGATACTTCACTTCACTTAGAGCTGTGTTACACACTACATGGAGGGGAATTTTCAAAAACCCATAATATGGGCTCTTTAAGATATGTTTTTATTTTGTTTTTTACATTTTTTAAATTGTTTTGCGATTTTAATATTTGTATTCATTTTAATAAACCATTTTGCATATTACTTGTCTTTGTGTGCATTCATTTAAAGTTATTACATAAAGAAATATAACATATATTAATATATATATATATATATATATATATATATATATATATATATAGTATATATTTATATATTAATACATAAATATATATAATATACTTATATATACATAAACATGCATACATATGTTTAATTGAAACATTTTCATTCATTTTTAATTAACGTAATATGCTTTTTAAGAACAATATCCACATAATAATAGTAATATCAATATAATTGCCTGTGTTACGTCAGTAAAATTTCAATAAGAGCGCAGCTGATTGGCTCCGCTGAAACCGACACTGATTGGATATTGTGTTACACAGATCGTGTGTTCGAATCCAGCACGCAAAAAATGACATTTAGAATGACATGCAATATGCAACCAAAATACCACATTATGCACAGTCACAAAGCCGCGAACACTACTGCAAGCGAAATTTGACGCATTTTTTCGTTTTTTTGCGGCTTGTTCGCTTGCGAGTGAGCGAGAAGATTGGGCCCCTTCCTATGCTAAGCGAGCGCTCTACCATTTGAGCTAATTCCCCTCGGAAAAATTCAAATTAGTAGTTTTTGGCGTGGTCAAAAAAAAAAAAAAAATCACATCTGCTCTGTGGTGGCCTCTTTGCCCTGCCCGCCGTTTAGTCTATGAAATATTAAATTGTGAAATGGCAGCTGAAATAGCTCAGTTGGGAGAGTGTTAGACTGAAGATCTTAAGGTCCCTGGTTAGATCCAGGCTTTGGTAAAATAGTGTTGTTTTTCTGTTTTGGGCACAAGAGTTAGGTGACCGAAAGTCACCCAAAAAGCCTTGCTGCTGCACCCTTAAGTCCAACTGCTTCCACTTAACCAAAAAGCTATCTAACTTCCAGATGGTCACGTCGCTTCTGGTAATGATTGAATCAGGAGAGTTTCACTTTAAACCTTTTCGCTTTAAAAAGGCATGAAAACAGAGATGGAGAATGCAGTCATTGTTCCCGCTACCTCTCGCATGCAAAGCGAGCGCTTAACCATTTGAGCTAATTCCCCTCAGAGCAATCAAAAAATTGGCGATTTTCGACGTGGTCAAATTAGAAAAAAAAGATCACATTTGCTCTGTGGTGGCCTCTTTGCCCTACCTGCCATTTAGTCGTCAAATTGCCTGGAATAGTGCGCTTTTCTTTTAAAGGCCCTACCTGGTCCTGCTCCAGTAAACGTGTGAGGAGCCCTGCATGCCGAATGACGAGTTACTCAGAAATCAATGCACATTGGCACTGCCTTGTATTGACATTCTGCTACTTTCTGGCAAGGCCGTTTTTTTTTTTTTTTTTTTTTTACATTTTTTTTTCTTTAGCCCGGGCAGCACCAACTAGAAGACTTGAGGTTCCATGGTGTAATGGTTAGCACTCTGGACTCTGAATCCAGCAATCCGAGTTCAAATCTCGGTGGGACCTTGTTTTTTACCAGCACCGCACAAAAAAAGCTGGAATAGCATTCTTATCTCTTGAAGGCCGGAGACTGACAGTTATACTGAGCTTTTTAGCAATCATGGTAGACAGTGGCCGGTTAGCTCAGCTGGTTAGAGTGTGGTGCTAATAATGCCAAGGTCATGGGTTCGATCCCCGTACTGGCCAAACTTTTACCCTTTAAGGCCTCAGAGGCATTTCAGCATTCTGCTTAGTCTCACAGACATGAATGCAGCAGGATACCTTAAATGAGCAGCCGAAATAGCTCAGTTTGGAGAGCGTTAGACTGAAGATCTAAAGGTCCCTGGTTCGATCACGGGTTTCAGCAGAACAGTGCTGTTGTTCTATTTTGTGCACAAGGGTCAGGTGACTGAAAGTCACCCAAAAAGCCTAGCTGCTTCACCCTTAAGTCCACCTGCTTCCACTTGACCAAAACGCTATCTTCCTCCCAGATAGTCACGTTGCTTCTGGCGATGATTCCAATGGCCTGATCGACAGCACTTTATAATGCTATGTATTTAGCGCTTTGATGTCCCACTGCGGACACGCTGCTGAATAAAAGAAAACTGTGACTTGATAGGGCTTCTGAAGGGTTGCAATGATATGTACTACACGGAAACCGGCAAAGCTAAGTAGTTTCGCTTTAAACCCTCAAGGTGCCACCAGCTTTGCAATAAAAGCCAATGTAAAAAGGCATGAAAACAGAGGAGGAGAATGCAGTCATTGTTCCCGCTACCTCTCGCATGCAAAGCAAGTGCTTAACCATTTGAGCTAATTCCCCTCAGAGCAATCAAAAATGGGCGGTTTTCGACGTGGTCAAAATAGAAAAAAAGCACTCTGGACTCTGAATCCAACAATCCGAGTTCAAATCTTGGTGGGACCTTGTTTTTTTTCCAGCACCGCACAAAAAAAGCTGGAATAGCATTCTTATCTCTTGAAGGCCGGAAAATGACAGTTACTCTGAGCTTTTTAGGAAATATGGCAGAAAGTGGCCGGTTAGCTCAGCTGGTTAGAGCGTGGTGCTAATAACGCCAAGGTCGTGGGTTCGATCCCCGTACTGGCCAAGTTTTTACCTTTTAAGGCCTCAGAGGCATTTCAGGATTCTGCTTAGTCTCACAGACATGAATGCTGCAGGATACTTGTGAAAGGGCAAACGAAATAGCTTAGTTGGCAGTGTGTTAGATTGAAGATCTAAAGGTTCCTGGTTTGATCCTGGGTTTCGGCAAAACAGTGCTGTTGTTTTATTTTGTGCACTAGGGGCAGGTGACTGAAGGCCCTACCTGGTCCTGCTCCAGTAAACGTGTGAGGAGCCCTGCATGCCGAATGACGAGTTACTCAGAAATCAATGCACATTGCCACCGCCTTGTATTGACATTCTGCTATTTTCTGGCAAGGCTGTTTTATTATTATTTTTTTTTTACATTTTTTTTTCTTTAGCCCGGGCTGCACCAACTAGAAGACTTTTATTAAGCTTGGCAGTAAGTGGCCGGTTAGCTCATACTGCCACCTGTAAGTCGTGGTTATTCTTGGTTAAACCGGCCAATCACTTTGTGAGCTGGAACCAAGATTTGTTTTACTCTTGGTTTTACCAGGCCAATCACGTTCCAAGCTGGAACCAAGATTCACCCTATTCTTGGTTAAGGCAGCCAATCGTGTTCCGAGTTACAATGAACGCTATGGCCAATCAGAGCCCTTATACCATCCATGATTTGTATTGTAATAAAAGATTTCGTTGCGGATTAATTCGGACACCAATTGCAAAGTAAGTATTTTTTTAACAAGGTGGTTTAAATGAATAACCATTACAGTAACGTTAATTACTACAACATAATTATTATATGATTGTTATAGATGTTTTATAATGTTATTTGGTAAGATTAATATTAGCCGACCAAGCAAACTGTAGTTTTACTACAAACATTTTAATGCAGTTATTAATTAATTAATATGGATCATGCATGATTGCATCACTAATAATAAACCAACAATATAAGGGTCACACATCAATATATCACTAATAATAATGTTATTATTATTAGTGATGGATTAAATTGTGACCCTTATATTATTGTTTTATTATTAGTTATGCAATCATGCGTGATCCATATTGTTTTATGCTTTATGATTAGTGATGTATTAAGCGTGAGCATTATTAGATTAGTTTATGATTAGTGATGTAGTGATATGTGAGCGTTATTATAGTATTTGTTTATAATTAGTGACTGATGAAATGAGCCTTATATTTATTATTAGTGAAGTGATTCATTAATGTGTGAGAATAATGCACGGGCATTATTGTAACTATGGTAGTAAATGACAATATAAAGTGAAGTAATTTATAATAACTGCATTAAAATGTTTGTAGTAAAACTGTACAGTGTGCTTGGTCGGCTAACATTAATCTTACCAAATAACGTCATATAACATCTATAACAATCATATAATAATTGTGTTGTTGTAATTAATGTTACTGTAATGGTTATTTAAACCAACTTGTTATAAAAATACTTACTTTGTAATTGTTGTCCGAATTAATCCACAACGAAATCTGTTAATACAGTACAAATCATCAATGTTATAAGGGCTCTGATTGGCCATAGCGTTCATTGTAACTCGGAACATGATTGGCTGCCGTAACCAAGAATAGGGTGATTCTTGGTTCCAGCTCAGGACAAGATTGGCCAGCGTAACGAAGAATTAAAAAAAATCTTGGTTCCAACTCGAAACGTGATTGGCCGGTGTAACCAAGAATAACCACGAATTACAGGTGGCAGTATGCGCCACTGGCCCAGTCTGCATCAGCAGTGCTCATTAGCATGCTGCTTGGAAAGAGGACACGGCTCGGTCAACATGCAGTTCCTTCAACGCTTGCTGTGCTTTCTTGTCATGGCAAGTTGTGGTGTCGATAGGATGCTCTAACACAGAGCATGTGACAGTCCCTCCCAAGAAGAACTGTGATCCAGGCTCTGAGACTTGCTCTTCTCCAGGAGGAGGTTGCAAATGTTAGTTATTTTTGTCAGAGCAGCTGCAGCACACCTGGGTGGAAGCCCACAGCTAGGCTTGATGGTCTAGCCTGGTAGTCTAGTAATTAGGATTCGGCGCTCTCACCGCCGCGGCCCGAGTTCGATTCCTTGTCAGGGAACTTCCTTTTCACTTCCATGGTGAACTTCGAGCAGTGGTGCCGATGATATCTTCGCAAAGGCAAGAAAGCGGCTCTAAGCACAAAAGACGTCCTTTGAGCTGGAGTCGAACTTACGACCTAAGAATTGGTCCTACAGTCCTCCCCTCTACCAACTGAGCTTTCGAAGTATAATGTAGCAGTTCCACAACCACACCCTATAAGGTAGCTGCAGTCCGACCGCTGGCCAAAAAGGACAGGAGCAAAAGTACTTAAGCCTTCCCATACCGGGAGTCGAACCCGCGTCACCTGGGTGAAAATCAGGAATCCTGACTGCTAGACCATATGGAAATTGCCACTTTTGAAACCCAGTCTTGGCACAAACTCCAGTTCTTTCTGATCGCTGGCACGTCCCTGCTCCGCTTGAACAAGTGCCACTCATACACTTACACATTCTCTCATTCACAGTTTCTTGGTTTCCGTAACCAAGAATCTTCTGATCCATAGTCATAAGCGCTATCCTTTGTGCCACTCTGTTCAGCACCTTGTTAGCACATTGCTTGAAGCAAGGACAAGGCTCTGTCAACCCGGAGTTCCTTCACCACACATTCTGCTTTGTTTTTATGGCAAGAGGTTGTGTGGATGGGATGCTCTTACAGGATTCCTGACAGTCCCTCCATAGAAGACCTGAGATCCAGGGTCGGAGACTCTCTCCTCTCCAAGAGGAGGTTAAAAGTCTTTTGTGTCTCTGTGTCAGAGCACTTAGGTGTTGCTGCAGCTCAGAGACCTACAAGTGGAGGAGATTACACTGCAAGTTGGCTGGATGACCTCTAAGGGGTCGGCAGTTATGCCACACGTAGGCTGGGTTTGCGATTGATGTAGCTGTAGTAGACATTCATAAAAATAAAAATAAATTAAAACTGGTTACTCTGAGGTTGTGTTTAGGGTTGGGGTAGGTGTAAAATTGAATAAAACACAGCAGGTTACTGTGAGGTTGGGCCTAGGGCTGGGGTAGGTGTGATTTTAATAAACTGCAATAGGTTGTATTCTGTGCCATGAACAAGACATTGAATCAATGAAACCCACATGGAGGTTTGTTACTGTGAGGTTGGGTTAAGAGTTGGGGTAGGTTGTGTTGTAAAATAGCAATCAGTTTTTTATTATTATTGTCTCTTTTTCTTTTAATCAAACAATTATTTGTATTGGTCATGTAAGGGTCATATATTAACTGAACTTCTAATGTTGTGGGTGAGTGCTGTGCATACTAATTAGCATTTTTGCAGAAGTAGATAGATGCTGGTCCAAAATTAAATTCAGCTCTGCAGAAACTTCCTGTCTGAAGAGAGGTGTTAAAGCTGAACACAGAACACAGAAAGATGTATACTTTGTTGTTGGGCAGAGAATTCATAGAAAAAGAGGAAGTATGTCGTAGGGGCGGCCAATGGAGGACTGAACAATGACTGACAAGTGACGTTACACCAAAACTCCACCTGTTTAGATCGGTTGTGTATATATGCTGAAGTCAGGAAATGTATGTTAGTTGCGAACCTCTTGAATGTAATTCTTGTATTGCATTGGGGTAATGTAACCCAGAGCTCTGTCATCGAATTATTTATTTGTATCTAATAAATTACTAATATTTTTGACATTGAAGAAAAACCTCTCAAGACCTTTTTATATTGAACACGCATGGAATAGAGATAGATATTCCAACAATTTGGTGACCTCCGACGTGGAAAAGGGGGAGAGGAAGTTATTGATCCGAAAAAATAAGGTAAGCAGAAAACCTGTTACATCGAATTTCTGCAATTGGCCTAATCTAAATTGATTGATGTCATGTGATATGCAGGATTGATGTAGTTAAAAGTATAAGCATGAGTTTAAATGTATATATGCTTTAAATGTTAACCAGTCTGTCAGAATAATATGAATAAATAGATAGGGTAGTTTAGAATAGTATAGAATAGTGTAGAGAAGACTAATAGTTTAGGATAGAGTAGTATAGTGTAGATACAGGAAGGCCAGGATGGGCTGAGACTGTATTGCACAGGAGACCAGATAAAGCTGTGACTGTGCAGCTTCCGGTATTATTACGGTTTCGTCATATGGCATTCACTAAGTAAATCAGAACATAAGTTGATACACTTTGTATGTTTTTGCTTGTTTGGTAGAAGGAAAGATCAGACGAGGTCTGTGCTCCTACACTGAATTAATATAATACCATCCTAGGGTGTGCTGTTCAGGTGACTGCTGTCTCTGCGAATACTGTGATTTTATCTGGGCAACGGCATTGACGAATGCTGAATTTTGGGCTATAAGGGCGGGAGTCCGAGGGACAAGCCGACGGGTGGTCCCGAACAGTCTGGGTGCAAGCCCCTACGTTTTAGTAGGTCCAAGCGTTAAAGACAGCTATAGGGTGAGATTGTAAATAAAATTAGGGACAGTTTAATCGCCGAGGTTGTGACTGTGTGTGGATAACTTGCTTCACTGAGGTTGTGACTCTGTAGAAAATACAGAGAAAATAATAATAATAATAATAATTAAACATACATAGAAAAGATTAAACATACATAGAAAGGTCGACTCTGTTGAAGGCGAGTGTAAATATAAGAAGTGATTAGAAGTTGAGAATTGTGAAAAGCGTGCATTTTATTTTATGTAAATGTTTGTCTGTTGCGTTAGTGACTAACAGTTGAAATAAGCATAGTGTACAGATATTTAGCCGGCTGTATATAAGCGTATATGATATTCATTTAAATGTCATTTAGAATTGTGAAAGTTCAGTAATTGGCAAAGTGCAAGAAGTTTGCAGGTGAAAATTTGATTGTTGGAGGAGGATAAATATTTTTTGAATGTGTATGTGCAGTAAATGCAACATACAGAAGTTCATTAGTGTGTGTGAAAAACACTGTAAATTTGAGGAAGTGGAGGTGTGAAAAATGCATAAGTAATTCGATTAAGAATGTGAGCAATATGGAAAATGTCCCAGACAAAATTAAAAACTCAATGGGACAAGTGGTAAATGATTGGAACTAAGAAGAAAAAATGTGGCAAAGAAATGAGAAACAATATATGAGAAGCTTAAATGTGAAAATTGTGTAAAATATGTGAGTAGAGCAATGACTGAACAGTAAAATTGGCTACAATTTTGAGAAACAGAGAATTTGAGTTTTACAAAGTTAATAACATAGCAAAAGGGGGCCATAACGATGTTGTGGTAGTAAGAAATGGAAAAAATTAGTTGGAATTTGTAATGTGGCATGATTTTGGCATTTGTTGGAACGGCTGTAGAAAGACAGATGAGGGGAGAAAAAAGAGGAAGTGCTCAGGCAGACAATCTTAGACAGACTGACAACAAAAAGGAAGTCAGAAAAAAGAAGCCACTCCTTTTCATGGGGAAGAAGCAGTTGAAGTAGGGGCAAAAGAGAGTAAATTATATTGAAAGAGTATATAAAATTGTTTTGATTAAATAAGGATAGACTGTGATATAATAATTAGGGATATAGTATAAGTTACTAAATAAACAGATCTATTACAATGCGTTATAAAAAAGACAAGTGAAATAAAGAAATAATGTGAAATATGCTTAATACAGTTATATTTGTTGAAATGGAATTTGAAGCTATACGAATGAATATATTAATAAAGAAATGCATTTACTAAATAGAGGAGGATGACTAAAACAATAGACCAGTAGTTGTTGACTAGAACAATAAGAACAAATAAATTAATAATACTAATAGGAAAAATAAAGAGAAATTAAAATACAACATAAAGACCAGCTACTAAAGAAACATTAGAATAAATACATTAGAGGAAAAAAGAGGAAAATGACTTCGAGATGAGCTGTTAAACAGCAAAGAGATAAAATTGGCATAAGTCTCTGGTCGATGAAGAGAAAAATTAGAAGAAAATGTGACAGTTTAATATTGATCAACTGAAGAGTTAATGAGCAAATAAGTAATGAAGATAATACAAAAAATATGGATAAGAAATGGATAAGGAATTAAAGAAATCCAAGTTATGGTTTGATAGAAAAAAGAAGATATGTTTAAAATATATTAAAATATGTTTGAAAAATATTATATACATTGAGAGAGAGAAAGACAGAGACATTAAACCGATGAGATAGAAACTACAAAAATAGTTGCACTTGTAACACTTTGGGGAAGTAACACTTTGAGGAACTGAGATTTGATGTGAGAGGACAAGACTGAGTTTAGGTGCAAAAACTAAATAGAATAATAATATTAGTAATAATAATGATTAAAAAAAATTGTTATGGCTTACACTGGCTGTTTTCATCTATGAAAGTCAGCTGCATAAGACTATCTAAGCCATCATCTAGGGTCAAAGAAAAATTATGGACACTTAGTGGATGTTAATGAACAAGATGAAGTGAGTTCAAATTTTCTATATTTAAAATGATAAACACTGTAACGGTGGTCACACACAAAAAAAAAAAAAATTTTAATTAACAACTCTTAGTTTAGATTCGAACCCGGGCCTCCCGCATGGCAGGCGAGATTTCTACCACTGAACCACAGAAAGCGCTGTTGGAGCGGTGCGTCTGGTAATATCTCCCTCTAACGCAGTCACCCTCGGGCAAAAAAAATAAAATATATTATAATATAACATACATATATTAACAAATTTTATGCATGATTTCGGGTGCCAGACAAGTTTTAAACCTTGCCACAAATAAATCTAACTATAATTAATTACCCAGGATAGCGAAAACAAAACTTATACAAGACCCTCCGTTACATACAGTAACATAGAACCCTACGAAATAAGAACAAGAAAATCGAATTCCACTTAGAAAGATTTAATGAATTAATTTAAATGGCAAATACAACTACAAGTAACAACAATACCAAAAATAAATATTTATATAGTCAAAATCCTACAATCATTTTAAGTAACCCAAAACAAGATTCCTCTCAAAAAACAACAACAAATACACCAAGAAATAAATAAACAAAACTTTTCAAATTTCTCAAATAACTAATTAAATGAAAATAAAGGGAGGTTGGGTGGAGAATGTATGTATGTAAGTGTATGAGTGAAACTGACCCAAGAGGCTTGCAGTGGTGACGTCAGGAGGTTACACGTCAGCAGTTCACTGGCTGGCAGGTGACTTGGCAGAACGGACAGAAATGATAAACAGGCAGCCGTTTTCGGAGGTGTCCTAACACATCGCACCGGTAATTTTTCAACACGAAGGTAACGGAAGACTGGCACTCGTCAGCAATTACCAGGAAACTTGGTGTTACGGTGGCTATAAAGGACAAGTCAGTGAAAACTTGAGCATCGCCGCATCTCTTCCTCAGCTTCCTCAGACCCAGGCAGAGCCACACCCGCAACGCAACTTGGTGACGCAAACACCACTCCCACACTGGAGGTCAGAACTCTCTCCCCCAGAAGAAAGAAAAAAACCCTTTTATATAATTTCCCATCATTGTAATTGGTTGTAGCATCCAATGGGGTTGAACTCATTATAAAAGGCAGTGACAAAGGAAGTAAACACAAACTAGGGGCAGTACAGAAAGTTTCTGTATTGTCACATTCTCCCCCCCTTGACAAAACAACCCATGGTTGTTAAAAGAAATACAATCAAAATCCAAAAAATTCCTCCTCTTCAGAGGTTTCTTCAAACAATTCCCGAAGTCGTTTTTTTTCTTGGACTTCCAACTCCTCAGCTGTTGGGAAACATTCTTTAAGATTACACACATGTACTGTGCGCACATCTTCTCCAGTTTCCTCCAAGGCTATACGATAATTTAAAGGTCCCAGTTGTTTTAAAACTCGGTAAGGTCCTTTCCATTTTGGTGCCAGCTTGGCACTGAACTTGTGCTGTGCACTGGACTGAGGGAAATTGCGCAACCATACTCTGTCTTTATTTTTGAAACCGGCCTCTCTTCTCTTTTTGTTGTAGTTTCGGAGTTGGCGTTGTTGTGCCCTTCGGCAATTCTCTTGAACTTGTGACTTCAGGTGTTGTATGTGACAGACTACATCATAAGAGGTATTATCGGGGATAAGATTCTGACCATGAAGTATTTTATCCATTGGTCCATGCAGTTTCCTTCCAATCTGCAGTTCTGCTGGAGTTACTCCCGTGGTTTCCTGGATGGCAGTATTCATTGCGAATCTCATCTCAGGTAAGAACTGATCCCATTTGCTGTGGTTGTCATCCACATATGACGCAATCATACTTTTGACAGTTCTATTCACCCGTTCTGTCATATTGGTCTGAGGGTGATAAGCCGTTGTTAGCTTCTGTGTAACTCCCCACTTTTCACATACATTCTTAAACACAGATGAGATGAACTGTGTTCCTCGATCAGAGAGGATGAAGTCTGGAACCCCCCAACGGGTTAAGATTTCTCTTCTAAAAATCACAGCAACACTCTGAGCATTTGCCTGACGCATGGGAAAGAACTCAACCCATTTGGAGTAATAGTCAACAAACACCAACAAATACTCGTTTTGCTGTGTACTCCGAGGTAGGGGTCCCATAATATCAACTCCAAGCATTTGATTAGGTCGAGAGGTGATGGTTGATTGAAGTTTTCCTGCTGGTTTCTGATTATCATACTTGATCGTTTGACACTTCACACATTCTTTAACGTGTCTCTTCACATCAGTCCATAAGCCTGGCCAAAAAGCAACTGCTTGGATTCGTTTATAAGTTTTGTATATTCCATGATGGCCACTTAGCGGGTGTGAATGATAGTGATGAAGTAGTGTCGGCCGAAGACGGTTTGGAACATACACACGATAATGTACTTGGTCATTCTTCAGGTAAGTTTTATGGTACAGCTTGTCCTCTATCACTTCATATTGTTCCAATTGATTTGGTTCTTCTGCTACAGCCTGTAGTAGTTTTGTTGTTTCTTCATCTGAATGTTGTTCCTCCCATAGGACAACATCAGAAACTGGAAGCTCTGTGTGCTGGTCTGTTTGCTGCTTCGTGTAAACTGCTGTAACAGGAGAAATTGTAGTGAGAGGTGATCTGGACAAAGCATCAGGAGCTACATTTAACTTCCCTTTTCGGTATTCAATGATGAAGTTGAATTTCTGCAGTCTCAAGACCCATCGAATAAGGCGGCTGTTAGTTTTTGTGGATCCCATCACCCACTGAAGAGCAGAATGGTCCGTTACTACTGTGAAGAGCTTGTACTCTAGGTAATGTTGCCACTTCTCCAATGCCCAAACAACAGCTAAACATTCTTTTTCTGTTGCAGTGTAATTTACCTCAGCCCCAGTTAAGGTGCGACTGGCATAGGCAATGACCTCTTCACTACCTGGATCCTTTCTTTGAGTGAGAATAGCACCCAGTCCTGTATCGCTGGCATCAGTGTATACAATGAAAGGTATTTTGAGGTCAGGGTGGCCAAGAATGGGAGGTGAGGTAAGGCATGATCTTAACTGGTCAAATGATTGTTGACACTGTGCTGTCCATTTAAACACCTGTCCTTTTTTCTTCAGGGCATTGAGGGGCTCAGCAATTTTTGAAAAGTTTTGCACAAACCGGTGGTACCAGCCGGCTAGTCCCAGGAATCGCTGAACTTCCTTCAGATTGTTGGGTGTAGGAAAAGAGAGAATGGCCTCAACTTTGCTTGGATCTGCCGTGATACCTTTAGCATTTACCACATGCCCTAGAAACGTGATCTCTGGTAGGAAAAACTTGCATTTTTCCAGGTTGATGGTCAGTCCAGCAGCTTCTAGCCTGTGGAGGATGGTTTGCAGATCACAGAAGTGTTGGGTCACTGAGGGAGAATACACAATTATGTCATCAATGTAGACAAGGCATATCTTTCGTCTTAGTTCCCCTAGTACGGTCTCCATTAACCTCTGGAATGTAGCAGGTGCATTTTTTAATCCAAAAGGCATAACATTAAATTGATATAGCCCATCAGACACAATAAAAGCAGTCTTTGCTTTGCTGTCAGGATCCATCATCACTTGCCAATACCCACTGTTTAAATCGATGGTAGAAAAAATTGTTGATCCAGAGAGAGATTCTAGTATCTCTGTGATGTTTGGAAGAGGGTAAGCATCATTTTCCGTTATTGCATTTACTTTGCGGTAGTCCACACAGAATCTTAACTTGCCATTTTTCTTAGGAACCAACACCACCGGTGAAGCCCAAGAAGAATGTGATGGTTCTACAATACCGTCTCTCAACATTTGTTCCAATTGCTCCTCCATCACCTGTTGTTTTACAGGAGACAAACGATATGGCTTTTGTTTGATAGGTACCTGACTGGTGATGTAGATACGGTGTTGAAGTAACTTGGTTTTTCCAGTTCTTTGAGTACATACCCTGGGGTTATTCTGCAGGATCTGTAGTAACTGTTGCTTTTCTTCTTTGGGAAGCTGTGCTTTACTTACAGCATTCCAGATCTGTGTTGCATCATCGACATGATCAGTTTGTAGCATACCCAATGAGGTTTGAGGTGGAGGGACAGCACTTAACAAGGTGAGATTGAGTTTGTTCTTTCTGAGCGTTTTTTTTTTTTCTGTCATGGGTGTCATTTGAACTAGAGGTTCACTTGCATATCCAGGTTGAAATGGGTGTTCTTCAGTAGGATCAGACGTAAAAGAATACTTGCGTTCACTAACATGAATTTTCAGACCACTAAAGAATATGAAGTCCAAACCCAAGATGATGGCATATGCAAGAGCTTGAGATGGGAGGACAACAGCAGGTACTACAAAGGATTTACCATGTATTTGAATAGTGATGTTTAACCATCCTAAGGGTATCTCCGCTTTTCCATTAGCCAAGTAAAGAGGTCCACTCGACCAGTTTTGTAGCTGGGCAGAGGTATCAAAATGCTGCATTAGACTTTCATGTATTAGCGTGTAGCTTGCTCCAGTGTCCAGTATGGCTTTTCCAAACCATGATCCAATACTAATTGGGACAACTAATTGTTGTGGAATGGCCAGAGATGACATGGTTGTAGATGGAAGGAAAACATTTGGAACTTCTTTTGTTGATTGGGGTGTTTCTGAGGCTGCTACAATGATGTTCGTAGGTCGACCTCCTGACTTTGCAGCATGAAAACTCTTTCCATGGTTTGGGTGATGTTGCGTGGAAGATTGCTGGGAAGGTGGAGTTAAATACATTGGGCAATTTCCCGGTGGATGTGGACCACTGCACCTCCAACACTGAATAGGCTGTTTCTCAACAGGTCGATTGGAGAAAGATTTTTGTGAACTTGCTTGTTTGTGAGCCATTCGACTTTCATACCGTCTTTGTTCTTCATAGTCTCGTTCCAATAGATATCCCAATTTAACTAGATCCTCCACGGTGTTCACTCTACTGCGCAGTTGGCTGGCAAGGTATGGTTTGATATTTTTTAGGATCATTTTTACAATTTCAGTCTCTGTTAGAGTGGATTTCCATCTTTTACAAAGTGCTCGATAAGTAAATGCAAAATCTCGAATTGACTCTCTGTCTCCTTGAACTCTAGTACGAACACGCTCAGCAAGCTCATCTTCGTAGTCTTCAGACAGGAATGCAGAAAGAAATGCAGACTCAAATTCCTTCCAAGTCGCAATATTGGAGCGACTCACTTCCCACCAGTCCCGAGCTGTGCCATATAAGACAGTGCGAAAGGTAGCCAAAAGATCTGCATCTGTCAAAGGATGAAGTGCCAGGAAATCTTGACATTTTGTTAGGTACAATAAAGGGTCAGTATCATCTGTATGTCGTCCAAAGGTGGGAAAAGTTAATTTAAGGTGATCACTTTTGACCATGGTATTTGGTAAAGTTGAAACAGTCTCAGTGGAGAGTGTACTTGTAACTGGAGCAGCTTTTGTTTCTGTTTGAGGTTCAACATCTTTCACATTGTGCACTTGTAAATCCTTTTTCAACTGTGTAACACAGGTCTGACATTTACTAATTTTTTCTTCACATTGCTGAAGATTTGTAGTAAGCTGATCCAAACTTCCCTGGAGGGTTTGCTGGATTGATTTGAGATCATGGTGGACATCTCTCCGGAGTTTTTCCACTTTGTCAACAACTGCTGAGGTAAGGGTTGATTCAAATTTCTGAAACTCAGTTGCAAGCATCAATTGTACAGCTTTGACCAACTGGTCAGCATCTGCAGCCTCTTGTTGCTTAGCTCCAGTGAGTATGGTGACAATCTCTTGCTTATTGGACTCTATTTTGGCTGTAAGGGTGGTGATTTGATTCACATGCTGGGATGATGAAGTTTTCAGCTTTTGAGTAAGTTCATGCAAACATTTCTCTTGTTTTTTCATTGTTACCATCAGATTGTCCAAATTACCTTGCACATAAGAACTGACCTGCTGAATTTCTCTCCTAGGGGTTGGAAGGTTCCCAGGCAGATCATGCTGTTCCATTGTAGAAGGTGATAAAACATCTGCAGACGTGCACAGTTGCATGCTAACATGTTCCTGGGACAAAGAAAGAGGTTGCATTAGAATATGGCCTCCCAGAGCAGTAGGAAGTGTCTGTACTGGAGTTGCATGGCTTGGGAAACTATGGACCGGTGAAATATTATGCATAATTTGGTCATGAGGTGGAAGTCCAGAAAGTGTTTGAGTTTGCACTGGAGGTGACCACACTGGCGTGGAAATTGTTGGGGCATCAGGTGCATCAATATCAACATATGTTGACGTTGAATGGGAAAAGAACTGGGCCATGACTTGTGTTGGTTGTGGGTGTGATTAGGATTTGTGTGTGTTTGGGACAGCAGGAAAAAAATAAATAAATAAACCCAATAAAACAAAAAATACTCACAAAGAAACTGTTCTCTGCAATCAATTACATCATGTCCATACTATCAATGTAAGAGAAACCTTTCAAATGCATGTACAAAAATACAAGACAGATGACGATCACATTTTCTAGTTCAAGTTCCCACACACTTTGATACAAAAAATAAATTCAGCTTACACTGGTTGCTCAAGCAAATTTTCACAATAAACTCAAATCATTATACCAAAAATCACATACATGACAAGTTTTTTTTTTTTTTTTTTTTTACACAATTTCAGTTATTTGATGATTTTTGTCAATAGTTCTCACATTCAGCAAGAAAAAAACAATTTTAAACTATTAAACATTCACAAACAAAACCCTGTCCAGTAATTCAGGTCAGTCAGTCAGTCAAAGAAATTTTCAGTTATTCAAGTATTCAAGTCAATCAATGAAAGTTTCAATTATTCAAGTCCCTTAAAGTGTTTAAAGTCCCTTAAAGTGTTCATGTCCCTTAAAGTGTTCATGTCCCTGTTCGGGTGCCATTTCTGTAACGGTGGTCACACACAAAAAAAAAAAAAATTTTAATTAACAACTCTTAGTTTAGATTCGAACCCGGGCCTCCCGCATGGCAGGCGAGATTTCTACCACTGAACCACAGAAGGCGCTGTTGGAGCGGTGCGTCTGGTAATATCTCCCTCTAACGCAGTCACCCTCGGGCAAAAAAAATAAAATATATTATAATATAACATACATATATTATATGTATTATAATATATACATATATTATATTATATTATATTATAATATAACATACATATATTAACAAATTTTATGCATGATTTCGGGTGCCAGACACAGAAGGTTTAAAGTTTTAAACCTTGCCACAAATAAATCTAACTATAATTAATTACCCAGGATAGCGAAAACAAAACTTATACAAGACCCTCCGTTACATACAGTAACATAGAACCCTACGAAATAAGAACAAGAAAATCGAATTCCACTTAGAAAGATTTAATGAATTAATTTAAATGGCAAATACAACTACAAGTAACAACAATACCAAAAATAAATATTTATATAGTCAAAATCCTACAATCATTTTAAGTAACCCAAAACAAGATTCCTCTCAAAAAACAACAACAAATACACCAAGAAATAAATAAACAAAACTTTTCAAATTTCTCAAATAACTAATTAAATGAAAATAAAGGGAGGTTGGGTGGAGAATGTATGTATGTAAGTGTATGAGTGAAACTGACCCAAGAGGCTTGCAGTGGTGACGTCAGGAGGTTACACGTCAGCAGTTCACTGGCTGGCAGGTGACTTGGCAGAACGGACAGAAATGATAAACAGGCAGCCGTTTTCGGAGGTGTCCTAACACATCGCACCGGTAATTTTTCAACACGAAGGTAACGGAAGACTGGCACTCGTCAGCAATTACCAGGAAACTTGGTGTTACGGTGGCTATAAAGGACAAGTCAGTGAAAACTTGAGCATCGCCGCATCTCTTCCTCAGCTTCCTCAGACCCAGGCAGAGCCACACCCGCAACGCAACTTGGTGACGCAAACACCACTCCCACACTGGAGGTCAGAACTCTCTCCCCCAGAAGAAAGAAAAAAACCCTTTTATATAATTTCCCATCATTGTAATTGGTTGTAGCATCCAATGGGGTTGAACTCATTATAAAAGGCAGTGACAAAGGAAGTAAACACAAAATAGGGGCAGTACAGAAAGTTTCTGTATTGTCACAACACCAAGAAAGAAATGGATAATTAAACATTGCATTTCAGATATAAAAAACATATTAAACAAATATGTGGGGTCAATGCCTAATATGAATCCTGAGATATAGCAGTAATGTTGAACAATTATACCACATGGTAGGCCATGTCATAATTTGTGTTTTATGAATAATAACCCAACTGTGTCTTGTTTTTTAGTCTCCACCATCGTAGTGCCTTACAGCTTTGCCTGCAGACTAAGCAGACCATAGTGCTGAGTGGATGGGAGTGAAGATGTCAAACTTTACTTAAAACTATTATTGGGGGTCAAATTGAGTTTAAACTCAATAAAACTGTCTCATTTGTTAAACTCTAGAATGTGGTCTCAATGGCTCACATGGTTCTTGAGTGCATGTTTCCCTAACATCAGAGATACCAAGTTCTGAAGGAAAACTGAGAAGGAGGTTGCAGTGGAGAAGAGCAGTAACTGGTCTCCATGAGACATTATTCCAAAGACGAATCCAAATTTTGAGGGGCACTGTGAAAGATCAGTGGTCTGCCTCAGAAATGTGGGCTCCTCCAAACCGGACCATAGCAAACTGCTAAATATGTCTGGAGATCAGACACTCAGAAAAAGGAACTTGTGGGTAAAGTAAGAGGCAGGGTGCTGTCAAGAACCATTTGAGGCCATATGATGACTGGTAATATGAAAGAGACAGAATTTATTAAGGTTTTGTTATGAAAATAATAACTAAGAAAAAGACTTAAAGGAAAATATACAATGAATCTCTAAATGTATAATGTTGAAATGATATTTAACAATTTTTGCAAATTTTCATAGGTTTACTGATACAGGGCATGAACAGGATATAGGAGGAAGTACAATGTATGGTGGTGACTAAAGAAGAAGAAACAACTATTGGTAACTGGAAGTCATTTGAATTATAAATTTTGATGGAACTGATTATTTAAGTAAAGATTTACTAAAAGCAAAATATTATGTTGAATCATCTAAATTAAGATGGGATATTAAAAACTAGAAAAGGTTGGTAACAGAAAAAAAAAATTTATGCGTAAAGAAAAAATTTGAACATGAAAAATTGAACTCACCTCATCGGGTAAAAATTAATAGTTCTAATCTGATAAAGAATTGAAACATAATAAGAGAGTTTTAGAAAACAGATTTTCTTTCACATATACCCATGTGAAGAAGTTTAATGATGAAGTCAAAATACAGCTGAAAGAAACGGATGAGAAAATGCAGCGATTTTTAGTTAGCTTATAAAAGTATATAAAAAGTGTATGGGCAACTAGTTGAACCGAAATGACGTAGAACTAATTAGTAGCCAAAAGAAAATCATAAAAATGATTAGAACAAACTAAGTAATAGTTGAGAAAATGAATTATCAAACGTAGTGTCAAATTCAAAAACTGATTGATTATTAGTGAAATACTTAAATGGAGGATTATAAAATTAGCCAGCGTAGTGAAGAGGTAGTATGTTGTTGAGCAATTAAGAGAAACACCTAGACAAGGTCTTAGGGAATCTGTTTTAGACATTTTATTTAAGCTAAATTTTAACTGAGTTATAAACATAGATGTGACTAATTTAATTTGAATACAATTTTACAAGTAAGCAACAAACAAAAGAAGATTGTGTTTAGTTTATGATTTAGAAGCAATTAAGGAGAAGAGATTTTAAAGCTGAGGTTAATAGTGTATGCAGAAATATGGTCATACTGATGAAAAAATGTAAAGTGATTGATTTTTGAATTATCAGAGAGAGTGGTGTTGATTAAGCATGTTGATGAAATTTTACTTGCAGAAAAAAGTGGACAACTAATAGATTAGAAGTAAGCAGTTGTTATAAAATTTATATGGATAGCGCATTGGACTTCTAGGCTGTGAGCTGAGCCATTCAAAGGTTGTGGGTTCGAGTCCCACCTGATTCGCAAGCTTTGCTCTTTTTCTTCACTGACTTAAGGTGTGGTGCGTTTCTAACATTTTAGGCATCTGTCCATCCCGTTTTGCTTCTTTCTTTCATTGCGCAGTGCAGGCTCAGATACTAGGGGTACTCTACAATAAAGCCGATGACTTAATTGAGCTGTTTTAAATAAGGGAGATTAGAAAACGGTGTAGGGCCTAGTGGGCTTGAGGAATGACTCGTCGGCAACCTGTGGTTTTGGGGAAAAGTAACTGCCACCTATTGTTGAGATCACGCCTTTTGGATTTGTCGTACAAGAGCCTCTTTATGCATGTGCAAAGTAACTGAGTAGAAAGCACAGTAAATTTTGCTTCCCCCCCACTGTCTTAGATGAAACTGCGTTTAGAAGTATCGTATCCAGAGGTTTTTTCTTTTAGTGTTAAGACTAAGTTGGCCAGAGCACCTGTCTTGGGAACAGCAGGTGCTAGGTTCAAATCCAAACTGCACCTTTCCCTCAGATTATGGGAGAGTGGCTTTCTGATCTGAAACTCTTTCAATGGCCGATAGCATATGTTTGTCCTGATTTCCATTTTCCGAGCTGACTCTGGGTTTGGATGACATGGTCAGGCTTGAGACATGATCATCCAGACTCTAAAAGACCGCGTCCGGCTTGTCAGCATTTGCCGCAACCTGACATGCTGGTTTTTGTTGTGTATTATTTTTTCTTCTTCGATTTTTGTTATCGGGCAAATGTCTCTTACTGCAAATTTCTGTGGCGCTGTGGCTTAGCTGGTCAAAGCGCCTGTCTTGTAAACAGGAGATCCTGGGTTCAAATCCCAGCAGTGCCTAATGTACAGGTTTTGTGTTTGCTTTTGTTAAGAGTAAAGAGTGTTTACGCAGCGGGATGTTTAGCAGTCGGTTTCTTAACAACACTCAAATCCTTAAGAACGCTGCTCGTTCAAGAGGGCTTTGGACGATGCCTTTATATAGCGTAGTGTGGTAATGCCTAACCAATTGGACTTTAATATTTCAAGTCCAGACATTCCCACATGCAGCGCTACCGTTGTTAGTTTTTTTTTTTTTTTTTTGGAATTAAACATTTAGCCTGTGTCAAGGTCGTTTGGCGCTGTGGCTTAGTTGGTCAAAGTGCCTGTCTAGTAAACAGGAGATCCTGGCTTTGAATTCCAGCAGTGCCTTGTCTGCAGTTGGCTGTTCTTTCATGGGCCAGAGAGTACTAAAAAGTGCTTTCTGTCAAACAGTTCTAGAGGAAGCAGAGCACTTAGGCTCTGTGGCGCAATGGATAGCGCATTGGACTTCTAGGCTGTGAGCTGAGCCATTCAAAGGTTGTGGGTTCGAGTCCCACCTGATTCGCAAGCTTTGCTCTTTTTCTTCACTGACTTAAGGTGTGGTGCGTTTCTAACATTTTAGGCATCTGTCCATCCCGTTTTGCTTCTTTCTTTCATTGCGCAGTGCAGGCTCAGATACTAGGGGTACTCTACAATAAAGCCGATGACTTAATTGAGCTGTTTTAAATAAGGGAGATTAGAAAACGGTGTAGGGCCTAGTGGGCTTGAGGAATGACTCGTCGGCAACCTGTGGTTTTGGGGAAAAGTAACTGCCACCTATTGTTGAGATCACGCCTTTTGGATTTGTCGTACAAGAGCCTCTTTATGCATGTGCAAAGTAACTGAGTAGAAAGCACAGTAAATTTTGCTTCCCCCCCCACTGTCTTAGATGAAACTGCGTTTGGAAGTATCGTATCCAGAGGTTTTTTCTTTTAGTGTTAAGACTAAGTTGGCCAGAGCACCTGTCTTGGGAACAGCAGGTGCTAGGTTCAAATCCAAACTGCACCTTTCCCTCAGATTATGGGAGAGTGGCTTTCTGATCTGAAACTCTTTCAATGGCCGATAGCATATGTTTGTCCTGATTTCCATTTTCCGAGCTGACTCTGGGTTTGGATGACATGGTCAGGCTTGAGACATGATCATCCAGACTCTAAAAGACCGCGTCCGGCTTGTCAGCATTTTCTGCATCCTGACATGCTGGTTTTTGTTGTGTATTATTTTTTCTTCTTGATTTTTTGTTATCGGGCAAATGTCTCTTACTATGAATTTTTGTGGCGCTGTGGCTTAGCTGGTCAAAGCGCCTGTCTTGTAAACAGGAGATCCTGGGCTCAAATCCCAGCAGCGCCTTAGTCCAGGTGGTGCGTGTGCTTGTTTTATAGAGCTCACCGGAATGAATTATAAAATTGTATAGCTTTGAGGCGTAATGAATAGTGCGACAAATAGAGTTAAACAACCTCTTTGCTTGCCATTTTAAGACTTGCTGTCTTTTTTTGGTCTCTGTGTGCAAAAACGTCTTGCCTCCTATTCAGCATTGGCGCTGTGGCTTAGTTGGTCAAAGCGCCTGTCTAGTAAACAGGAGATCCTGGGTTCAAATCCCAGCAGTGCCTAATGTACTGGTTTTGTGTTTGCTTTTGTTAAGAGTAACGAGTGTTTACGCAGCGGGATGTTTAGCAGTCGGTTTCTTAACAACACTCAAATCCTTAAGAACGCTGCTCGTTCAAGAGGGCTTTGGACGATGCCTTTATATAGCGTAGTGTGGTAATGCCTAACCAATTGGACTTTAATATTTCAAGTCCAGACATTCCCACATGCAGCGCTACCGTTGTTAGTTTTTTTTTTATTTTTTGGAATTAAACATTTAGCCTGTGTCAAGGTCGTTTGGCGCTGTGGCTTAGTTGGTCAAAGTGCCTGTCTAGTAAACAGGAGATCCTGGCTTTGAATTCCAGCAGTGCCTTGTCCGCAGTTGGCTGTTCTTTCATGGGCCAGAGAGTACTACAAAGTGCTTTCTGTCCAACAGTTCTAGAGGAAGCAGAGCTCTGTGGCGCAATGGATAGCGCATTGGACTTCTAGGCTGTGAGCTGAGCCATTCAAAGGTTGTGGGTTCAAGTCCCACCAGAGTCGCAAGCTTTGCTCTTTTTCTTCACTGACTTAAGGTGTGGTGCGTTTCTAACATTTTAGGCATCTGTCCATCCCGTTTTGCTTCTTTCTTTCATTGCGCAGTGCAGGCTCAGATACTAGGGGTACTCTACAATAAAGCCGATGACTTAATTGAGCTGTTTTAAATAAGGGAGATTAGAAAACGGTGTAGGGCCTAGTGGGCTTGAGGAATGACTCGTCGGCAACCTGTGGTTTTGGGGAAAAGTAACTGCCACCTATTGTTGAGATCACGCCTTTTGGATTTGTCGTACAAGAGCCTCTTTATGCATGTGCAAAGTAAATGAGTAGAAAGCACAGTAAATTTTGCTTCCCCCCCACTGTCTTAGATGAAACTGCGTTTAGAAGTATCGTATCCAGAGGTTTTTTCTTTTAGTGTTAAGACTAAGTTGGCCAGAGCACCTGTCTTGGGAACAGCAGGTGCTAGGTTCAAATCCAAACTGCACCTTTCCCTCAGATTATGGGAGAGTGGCTTTCTGATCTGAAACTCTTTCAATGGCCGATAGCATATGTTTGTCCTGATTTCCATTTTCCGAGCTGACTCTGGGTTTGGATGACATGGTCAGGCTTGAGACATGATCATCCAGACTCTAAAAGACCGCGTCCGGCTTGTCAGCATTTTCTGCATCCTGACATGCTGGTTTTTGTTGTGTATTATTTTTTCTTCTTGATTTTTGTTATCGGGCAAATGTCTCTAACTGCGAATTTCTGTGGCGCTGTGGCTTAGCTGGTCAAAGCGCCTGTCTTGTAAACAGGAGATCCTGGGCTCAAATCCCAGCAGCGCCTTAGTCCAGGTGGTGCATGTGCTTGTTTTATAGAGCTCACCGGAATGAATTATAAAATTGTATAGCTTTGAGGCGTAATGAATAGTGCGACAAATAGAGTTAAACAACCTCTTTGCTTGCCATTTTAAGACTTGCTGTCTTTTTTTGGTCTCTGTGTGCAAAAACGTCTTGCCTCCTATTCAGCGTTGGCGCTGTGGCTTAGTTGGTCAAAGCGCCTGTCTAGTAAACAGGAGATCCTGGGTTCAAATCCCAGCAGTGCCTAATGTACAGGTTTTGTGTTTGCTTTTGTTAAGAGTAACGAGTGTTTACGCAGTGGGATGTTTAGCAGTCGGTTTCTTAACAACACTCAAATCCTTAAGAACGCTGCTCGTTCAAGAGGGCTTTGGACGATGCCTTTATATAGCGTAGTGTGGTAATGCCTAACCAATTGGACTTTAATATTTCAAGTCCAGACATTCCCACATGCAGCGCTACCGTTGTTAGTTTTTTTTTATTTTTTGGAATTAAACATTTAGCCTGTGTCAAGGTCGTTTGGCGCTGTGGCTTAGTTGGTCAAAGTGCCTGTCTAGTAAACAGGAGATCCTGGCTTTGAATTCCAGCAGTGCCTTGTCCGCAGTTGGCTGTTCTTTCATGGGCCAGAGAGTACTAAAAAGTGCTTTCTGTGCAACAGTTCTAGAGGAAGCAGATCACTTAGGCTCTGTGGCACAATGGATAGCGCATTGGACTTCTAGGCTGTAAGCTGAGCCATTCAAAGGTTGTGGGTTCGAGTCCCACCAGAGTCGCAAGCTTTGCTCTTTTTCTTCACTGACTTAAGGTCTGGTGCGTTTCTAACATTTTAGGCATCTGTCCATCCCGTTTTGCTTCTTTCTTTCATTGCGCAGTGCAGGCTCAGATACTAGGGGTACTCTACAATAAAGCCGATGACTTAATTGAGCTGTTTTAAATAAGGGAGATTAGAAAACGGTGTAGGGCCTAGTGGGCTTGAGGAATGACTCGTCGGCAACCTGTGGTTTTGGGAAAAAGTAACTGCCACCTATTGTTGAGATCACGCCTTTTGGATTTGTCGTACAAGAGCCTCTTTATGCATGTGCAAAGTAACTGAGTAGAAAGCACAGTAAATTTTGCTTCCCCCCCACTGTCTTAGATGAAACTGCGTTTGGAAGTATCGTATCCAGAGGTTTTTTCTTTTAGTGTTAAGACTAAGTTGGCCAGAGCACCTGTCTTGGGAACAGCAGGTGCTAGGTTCAAATCCAAACTGCACCTTTCCCTCAGATTATGGGAGAGTGGCTTTCTGATCTGAAACTCTTTCAATGGCCGATAGCATATGTTTGTCCTGATTTCCATTTTCCGAGCTGACTCTGGGTTTGGATGACATGGTCAGGCTTGAGACATGATCATCCAGACTCTAAAAGACCGCGTCCGGCTTGTCAGCATTTTCTGCATCCTAACATGCTGGTTTTTGTTGTGTATTATTTTTTCTTCTTGATTTTTGTTATCGGGCAAATGTCTCTTACTGCGAATTTCTGTGGCGCTGTGGCTTAGCTGGTCAAAGCGCCTGTCTTGTAAACAGGAGATCCTTGGCTCAAATCCCAGCAGCGCCTTAGTCCAGGTGGTGCGTGTGCTTGTTTTATAGAGCTCACCGGAATGAATTATAAAATTGTATAGCTTTGAGGCGTAATGAATAGTGCGACAAATAGAGTTAAACAACCTCTTTGCTTGCCATTTTAAGACTTGCTGTCTTTTTTTGGTCTCTGTGTGCAAAAACGTCTTGCCTCCAATTCAGCGTTGGCGCTGTGGCTTAGTTGGTCAAAGCGCCTGTCTAGTAAACAGGAGATCCTGGGTTCAAATCCCAGCAGTGCCTAAAGTACAGGTTTTGTGTTTGCTTTTGTTAAGAGTAACGAGTGTTTACGCAGCGGGATGTTTAGCAGTCGGTTTCTTAACAACACTCAAATCCTTAAGAACGCTGCTCGTTCAAGAGGGCTTTGGACGATGCCTTTATATAGCGTAGTGTGGTAATGCCTAACCAATTGGACTTTAATATTTCAAGTCCAGACATTCCCACATGCAGCGCTACCGTTGTTAGTTTTTTTTTTATTTTTTGGAATTAAACATTTAGCCTGTGTCAAGGTCGTTTGGCGCTGTGGCTTAGTTGGTCAAAGTGCCTGTCTAGTAAACAGGAGATCCTGGCTTTGAATTCCAGCAGTGCCTTGTCCGCAGTTGGCTGTTCTTTCATGGGCCAGAGAGTACTAAAAAGTGCTTTCTGTCCAACAGTTCTAGAGGAACAGAGCACTTAGGCTCTGTGGCGCAATGGATAGCGCATTGGACTTCTAGGCTGTGAGCTGAGCCATTCAAAGGTTGTGGGTTCGAGTCCCACCTGATTTGCAAGCTTTGCTCTTTTTCTTCACTGACTTAAGGTGTGGTGCGTTTCTAACATTTTAGGCATCTGTCCATCCCGTTTTGCTTCTTTCTTTCATTGCGCAGTGCAGGCTCAGATACTAGGGGTACTCTACAATAAAGCCGATGACTTAATTGAGCTGTTTTAAATAAGGGAGATTAGAAAACGGTGTAGGGCCTAGTGGGCTTGAGGAATGACTCGTCGGCAACCTGTGGTTTTGGGGAAAAGTAACTGCCACCTATTGTTGAGATCACGCCTTTTGGATTTGTCGTACAAGAGCCTCTTTATGCATGTGCAAAGTAACTGAGTAGAAAGCAAAGTAAATTTTGCTTCCCCCCCACTGTCTTAGATGAAACTGCGTTTGGAAGTATCGTATCCAGAGGTTTTTTCTTTTAGTGTTAAGACTAAGTTGGCCAGAGCACCTGTCTTGGGAACAGCAGGTGCTAGGTTCAAATCCAAACTGCACCTTTCCCTCAGATTATGGGAGAGTGGCTTTCTGATCTGAAACTCTTTCAATGGCCGATAGCATATGTTTGTCCTGATTTCCATTTTCCGAGCTGACTCTGGGTTTGGATGACATGGTCAGGCTTGAGACATGATCATCCAGACTCTAAAAGACCGCGTCCGGCTTGTCAGCATTTTCTGCATCCTAACATGCTGGTTTTTGTTGTGTATTATTTTTTCTTCTTGATTTTGTTATCGGGCAAATGTCTCTTACTGCGAATTTCTGTGGCGCTGTGGCTTAGCTGGTCAAAGCGCCTGTCTTGTAAACAGGAGATCCTTGGCTCAAATCCCAGCAGCGCCTTAGTCCAGGTGGTGCGTGTGCTTGTTTTATAGAGCTCACCGGAATGAATTATAAAATTGTATAGCTTTGAGGCGTAATGAATAGTGCGACAAATAGAGTTAAACAACCTCTTTGCTTGCCATTTTAAGACTTGCTGTCTTTTTTTGGTCTCTGTGTGCAAAAACGTCTTGCCTCCAATTCAGCATTGGCGCTGTGGCTTAGTTGGTCAAAGCGCCTGTCTAGTAAACAGGAGATCCTGGGTTCAAATCCCAGCAGTGCCTAAAGTACAGGTTTTGTGTTTGCTTTTGTTAAGAGTAACGAGTGTTTACGCAGCGGGATGTTTAGCAGTCGGTTTCTTAACAACACTCAAATCCTTAAGAACGCTGCTCGTTCAAGAGGGCTTTGGACGATGCCTTTATATAGCGTAGTGTGGTAATGCCTAACCAATTGGACTTTAATATTTCAAGTCCAGACATTCCCACATGCAGCGCTACCGTTGTTAGTTTTTTTTTTATTTTTTGGAATTAAACATTTAGCCTGTGTCAAGGTCGTTTGGCGCTGTGGCTTAGTTGGTCAAAGTGCCTGTCTAGTAAACAGGAGATCCTGGCTTTGAATTCCAGCAGTGCCTTGTCCGCAGTTGGCTGTTCTTTCATGGGCCAGAGAGTACTAAAAAGTGCTTTCTGTCCAACAGTTCTAGAGGAACAGAGCACTTAGGCTCTGTGGCGCAATGGATAGCGCATTGGACTTCTAGGCTGTGAGCTGAGCCATTCAAAGGTTGTGGGTTCGAGTCCCACCTGATTTGCAAGCTTTGCTCTTTTTCTTCACTGACTTAAGGTGTGGTGCGTTTCTAACATTTTAGGCATCTGTCCATCCCGTTTTGCTTCTTTCTTTCATTGCGCAGTGCAGGCTCAGATACTAGGGGTACTCTACAATAAAGCCGATGACTTAATTGAGCTGTTTTAAATAAGGGAGATTAGAAAACGGTGTAGGTCCTAGTGGGCTTAAGGAATGACTCGTCGGCAACCTGTGGTTTTGGGGAAAAGTAACTGCCACCTATTGTTGAGATCACGCCTTTTGGATTTGTCGTACAAGAGCCTCTTTATGCATGTGCAAAGTAACTGAGTAGAAAGCAAAGTAAATTTTGCTTCCCCCCCACTGTCTTAGATGAAACTGCGTTTGGAAGTATCGTATCCAGAGGTTTTTTCTTTTAGTGTTAAGACTAAGTTGGCCAGAGCACCTGTCTTGGGAACAGCAGGTGCTAGGTTCAAATCCAAACTGCACCTTTCCCTCAGATTATGGGAGAGTGGCTTTCTGATCTGAAACTCTTTCAATGGCCGATAGCATATGTTTGTCCTGATTTCCATTTTCCGAGCTGACTCTGGGTTTGGATGACATGGTCAGGCTTGAGACATGATCATCCAGACTCTAAAAGACCGCGTCCGGCTTGTCAGCATTTGCCGCATCCTGACATGCTGGTTTTTGTTGTGTATTATTTTTTCTTCTTCGATTTTTGTTATCGGGCAAATGTCTCTTACTGCGAAGTTCTGTGGCGCTGTGGCTTAGCTGGTCAAAGCGCCTGTCTTGTAAACAGGAGATCCTGGGCTCAAATCCCAGCAGCGCCTTAGTCCAGGTGGTGCGTGTGCTTGTTTTATAGAGCTCACCGGAATGAATTATAAAATTGTATAGCTTTGAGGCGTAATGAATAGTGCGACAAATAGAGTTAAACAACCTCTTTGCTTGCCATTTTAAGACTTGCTGTCTTTTTTTGGTCTCTGTGTGCAAAAACGTCTTGCCTCCTATTCAGCGTTGGCGCTGTGGCTTAGTTGGTCAAAGCGCCTGTCTAGTAAACAGGAGATCCTGGGTTCAAATCCCAGCAGTGCCTAATGTACAGGTTTTGTGTTTGCTTTTGTTAAGAGTAACGAGTGTTTACGCAGCGGGATGTTTAGCAGTTGGTTTCTTAACAACACTCAAATCCTTAAGAACGCTGCTCGTTCAAGAGGGCTTTGGACGATGCCTTTATATAGCATAGTGTGGTAATGCCTAACCAATTGGACTTTAATATTTCAAGTCCAGACATTCCCACATGCAGCGCTACCGTTGTTAGTTTTTTTTTTTTTTTTTTTTTTTTGGAATTAAACATTTAGCCTGTGTCAAGGTCGTTTGGCGCTGTGGCTTAGTTGGTCAAAGTGCCTGTCTAGTAAACAGGAGATCCTGGCTTTGAATTCCAGCAGTGCCTTGTCCGCAGTTGGCTGTTCTTTCATGGGCCAGAGAGTACTAAAAAGTGCTTTCTGTCCAACAGTTCTAGAGGAAGCAGAGCACTTAGGCTCTGTGGCCCAATGGATAGCGCATTGAACTTCTAGGCTGTGAGCTGAGCCATTCAAAGGTTGTGGGTTCGAGTCCCACCTGATTCGTAAGCTTTGCTCTTTTTCTTCACTGACTTAAGGTGTGGTGCGTTTCTAACATTTTAGGCATCTGTCCATCCCGTTTTGCTTCTTTCTTTCATTGCGCAGTGCAGGCTCAGATACTAGGGGTACTCTACAATAAAGCCGATGACTTAATTGAGCTGTTTTAAATAAGGGAGATTAGAAAACGGTGTAGGGCCTAGTGGGCTTGAGGAATGACTCGTCGGCAACCTGTGGTTTTGGGGAAAAGTAACTGCCACCTATTGTTGAGATCACGCCTTTTGGATTTGTCGTACAAGAGCCTCTTTATGCATGTGCAAAGTAACTGAGTAGAAAGCACAGTAAATTTTGCTTCCCCCACTGTCTTAGATGAAACTGCGTTTGGAAGTATCGTATCCAGAGGTTTTTTCTTTTAGTGTTAAGACTAAGTTGGCCAGAGCACCTGTCTTGGGAACAGCAGGTGCTAGGTTCAAATCCAAACTGCACCTTTCCCTCAGATTATGGGAGAGTGGCTTTCTGATCTGAAACTCTTTCAATGGCCGATAGCATATGTTTGTCCTGATTTCCATTTTCCGAGCTGACTCTGGGTTTGGATGACATGGTCAGGCTTGAGACATGATCATCCAGACTCTAAAAGACCGCGTCCGGCTTGTCAGCATTTTCTGCATCCTGACATGCTGGTTTTTGTTGTGTATTATTTTTTCTTCTTGATTTTTGTTATCGGGCAAATGTCTCTTACTGCAAATTTCTGTGGCGCTGTGGCTTAGCTGGTCAAAGCGCCTGTCTTGTAAACAGGAGATCCTGGGCTCAAATCCCAGCAGCGCCTTAGTCCAGGTGGTGCGTGTGCTTGTTTTATAGAGCTCACCGGAATGAATTATAAAATTGTATAGCTTTGAGGCGTAATGAATAGTGCGACAAATAGAGTTAAACAATCTCTTTGCTTGCCATTTTAAGACTTGCTGTCTTTCTTTGGTCTCTGTGTGCAAAAACGTCTTGCCTCCTATTCAGCGTTGGCGCTGTGGCTTAGTTGGTCAAAGCGCCTGTCTAGTAAACAGGAGATCCTGGGTTCAAATCCCAGCAGTGCCTAATGTACAGGTTTTGTGTTTGCTTTTGTTAAGAGTAACGAGTGTTTACGCAGGCGGATGTTTAGCAGTCGGTTTCTTAACAACACTCAAATCCTTAAGAACGCTGCTCGTTCAAGAGGGCTTTGGACGATGCCTTTATATAGCATAGTGTGGTAATGCCTAACCAATTGGACTTTAATATTTCAAGTCCAGACATTCCCACATGCAGCGCTACCGTTGTTAGTTTTTTTTTTTTTTTTTTTTTTTGGAATTAAACATTTAGCCTGTGTCAAGGTCGTTTGGCGCTGTGGCTTAGTTGGTCAAAGTGCCTGTCTAGTAAACAGGAGATCCTGGCTTTGAATTCCAGCAGTGCCTTGTCTGCAGTTGGCTGTTCTTTCATGGGCCAGAGAGTACTAAAAAGTGCTTTCTGTCCAACAGTTCTAGAGGAAGCAGAGCACTTAGGCTCTGTGGCCCAATGGATAGCGCATTGAACTTCTAGGCTGTGAGCTGAGCCATTCAAAGGTTGTGGGTTCGAGTCCCACCTGATTCGTAAGCTTTGCTCTTTTTCTTCACTGACTTAAGGTGTGGTGCGTTTCTAACATTTTAGGCATCTGTCCATCCCGTTTTGCTTCTTTCTTTCATTGCGCAGTGCAGGCTCAGATACTAGGGGTACTCTACAATAAAGCCGATGACTTAATTGAGCTGTTTTAAATAAGGGAGATTAGAAGACGGTGTAGGGCCTAGTGGGCTTGAGGAATGACTCGTCGGCAACCTGTGGTTTTGGGGAAAAGTAACTGCCACCTATTGTTGAGATCACGCCTTTTGGATTTGTCGTACAAGAGCCTCTTTATGCATGTGCAAAGTAACTGAGTAGAAAGCACAGTAAATTTTGCTTCCCCCACTGTCTTAGATGAAACTGCGTTTGGAAGTATCGTATCCAGAGGTTTTTTCTTTTAGTGTTAAGACTAAGTTGGCCAGAGCACCTGTCTTGGGAACAGCAGGTGCTAGGTTCAAATCCAAACTGCACCTTTCCCTCAGATTATGGGAGAGTGGCTTTCTGATCTGAAACTCTTTCAATGGCCGATAGCATATGTTTGTCCTGATTTCCATTTTCCGAGCTGACTCTGGGTTTGGATGACATGGTCAGGCTTGAGACATGATCATCCAGACTCTAAAAGACCGCGTCCGGCTTGTCAGCATTTTCTGCATCCTGACATGCTGGTTTTTGTTGTGTATTATTTTTTCTTCTTGATTTTTGTTATCGGGCAAATGTCTCTTACTGCAAATTTCTGTGGCGCTGTGGCTTAGCTGGTCAAAGCGCCTGTCTTGTAAACAGGAGATCCTGGGCTCAAATCCCAGCAGCGCCTTAGTCCAGGTGGTGCGTGTGCTTGTTTTATAGAGCTCACCGGAATGAATTATAAAATTGTATAGCTTTGAGGCGTAATGAATAGTGCGACAAATAGAGTTAAACAACCTCTTTGCCTGCCATTTTAAGACTTGCTGTCTTTTTTTGGTCTCTGTGTGCAAAAACGTCTTGCCTCCTATTCAGCGTTGGCGCTGTGGCTTAGTTGGTCAAAGCGCCTGTCTAGTAAACAGGAGATCCTGGGTTCAAATCCCAGCAGTGCCTAATGTACAGGTTTTTTGTTTGCTTTTGTTAAGAGTAACGAGTGTTTACGCAGCGGGATGTTTAGCAGTCGGTTTCTTAACAACACTCAAATCCTTAAGAACGCTACCCGTTCAAGAGGGCTTTGGACGATGCCTTTATATAGCATAGTGTGGTAATGCCTAACCAATTGGACTTTAATATTTCAAGTCCAGACATTCCCACATGCAGCGCTACCGTTGTTAGTTTTTTTTTTTTTTTTTGGAATTAAACATTTAGTCTGTGTCAAGGTCGTTTGGCGCTGTGGCTTAGTTGGTCAAAGTGCCTGTCTAGTAAACAGGAGATCCTGGCTTTGAATTCCAGCAGTGCCTTGTCCGCAGTTGGCTGTTCTTTCATGGGCCAGAGAGTACTAAAAAGTGCTTTCTGTCCAACAGTTCTAGAGGAAGCAGAGCACTTAGGCTCTGTGGCGCAATGGATAGTGCATTGGAATTCTAGGCTGTGAGCTGAGCCATTCAAAGGTTGTGGGTTCGAGTCGCAAGCTTTGCTCTTTTTCTTAACTGACTTAAGGTGTGGTGCGTTTCTAACATTTTAGGCATCTGTCCATCCCGTTTTGCTTCTTTCTTTCATTGCGCAGTGCAGGCTCAGATACTAGGGGTACTCTACAATAAAGCCGATGACTTAATTGAGCTGTTTTAAATAAGGGAGATTAGAAAACGGTGTAGGGCCTAGTGGGCTTGAGGAATGACTCGTCGGCAACCTGTGGTTTTGGGGAAAAGTAACTGCCACCTATTGTTGAGATCACGCCTTTTGGATTTGTCGTACAAGAGCCTCTTTATGCATGTGCAAAGTAACTGAGTAGAAAGCACAGTAAATTTTGCTTCCCCCCCCACTGTCTTAGATGAAACTGCGTTTGGAAGTATCGTATCCAGAGGTTTTTTCTTTTAGTGTTAAGACTAAGTTGGCCAGAGCACCTGTCTTGGGAACAGCAGGTGCTAGGTTCAAATCCAAACTGCACCTTTCCCTCAGATTATGGGAGAGTGGCTTTCTGATCTGAAACTCTTTCAATGGCCGATAGCATATGTTTGTCCTGATTTCCATTTTCCGAGCTGACTCTGGGTTTGGATGACATGGTCAGGCTTGAGACATGATCATCCAGACTCTAAAAGACCGCGTCCGGCTTGTCAGCATTTTCTGCATCCTGACATGCTGGTTTTTGTTGTGTATTATTTTTTCTTCTTGATTTTTGTTATCGGGCAAATGTCTCTTACTGCAAATTTCTGTGGCGCTGTGGCTTAGCTGGTCAAAGCGCCTGTCTTGTAAACAGGAGATCCTGGGCTCAAATCCCAGCAGCGCCTTAGTCCAGGTGGTGCGTGTGCTTGTTTTATAGAGCTCACCGGAATGAATTATAAAATTGTATAGCTTTGAGGCGTAATGAATAGTGCGACAAATAGAGTTAAACAACCTCTTTGCCTGCCATTTTAAGACTTGCTGTCTTTTTTTGGTCTCTGTGTGCAAAAACGTCTTGCCTCCTATTCAGCGTTGGCGCTGTGGCGTAGTTGGTCAAAGCGCCTGTCTAGTAAACAGGAGATCCTGGGTTCAAATCCCAGCAGTGCCTAATGTACAGGTTTTTTGTTTGCTTTTGTTAAGAGTAACGAGTGTTTACGCAGCGGGATGTTTAGCAGTCGGTTTCTTAACAACACTCAAATCCTTAAGAACGCTACTCGTTCAAGAGGGCTTTGGACGATGCCTTTATATAGCATAGTGTGGTAATGCCTAACCAATTGGACTTTAATATTTCAAGTCCAGACATTCCCACATGCAGCGCTACCGTTGTTAGTTTTTTTTTATTTTTTGGAATTAAACATTTAGTCTGTGTCAAGGTCGTTTGGCGCTGTGGCTTAGTTGGTCAAAGTGCCTGTCTAGTAAACAGGAGATCCTGGCTTTGAATTCCAGCAGTGCCTTGTCCGCAGTTGGTTGTTCTTTCATGGGCCAGAGAGTACTAAAAAGTGCTTTCTGTCCAACAGTTCTAGAGGAAGCAGAGCACTTAGGCTCTGTGGCGCAATGGATAGCGCATTGGACTTCTAGGCTGTGAGCTGAGCCATTCAAAGGTTGTGGGTTCGAGTCGCAAGCTTTGCTCTTTTTCTTAACTGACGTAAGGTGTGGTGCGTTTCTAACATTTTAGGCATCTGTCCATCCCGTTTTGCTTCTTTCTTTCATTGCGCAGTGCAGGCTCAGATACTAGGGGTACTCTACAATAAAGCCGATGACTTAATTGAGCTGTTTTAAATAAGGGAGATTAGAAAACGGTGTAGGGCCTAGTGGGCTTGAGGACTGACTCGTCGGCAACCTGTGGTTTTGGGGAAAAGTAACTGCCACCTATTGTTGAGATCACGCCTTTTGGATTTGTCGTACAAGAGCCTCTTTATGCATGTGCAAAGTAACTGAGTAGAAAGCAAAGTAAATTTTGCTTCCCCCCCACTGTCTTAGATGAAACTGCGTTTGGAAGTATCGTATCCAGAGGTTTTTTCTTTTAGTGTTAAGACTAAGTTGGCCAGAGCACCTGTCTTGGGAACAGCAGGTGCTAGGTTCAAATCCAAACTGCACCTTTCCCTCAGATTATGGGAGAGTGGCTTTCTGATCTGAAACTCTTTCAATGGCCGATAGCATATGTTTGTCCTGATTTCCATTTTCCGAGCTGACTCTGGGTTTGGATGACATGGTCAGGCTTGAGACATGATCATCCAGACTCTAAAAGACCGCGTCCGGCTTGTCAGCATTTGCCGCATCCTGACATGCTGGTTTTTGTTGTGTATTATTTTTTCTTCTTCGATTTTTGTTATCGGGCAAATGTCTCTTACTGCGAAGTTCTGTGGCGCTGTGGCTTAGCTGGTCAAAGCGCCTGTCTTGTAAACAGGAGATCCTGGGCTCAAATCCCAGCAGCGCCTTAGTCCAGGTGGTGCGTGTGCTTGTTTTATAGAGCTCACCGGAATGAATTATAAAATTGTATAGCTTTGAGGCGTAATGAATAGTGCGACAAATAGAGTTAAACAACCTCTTTGCTTGCCATTTTAAGACTTGCTGTCTTTTTTTGGTCTCTGTGTGCAAAAACGTCTTGCCTCCTATTCAGCGTTGGCGCTGTGGCTTAGTTGGTCAAAGCGCCTGTCTAGTAAACAGGAGATCCTGGGTTCAAATCCCAGCAGTGCCTAATGTACAGGTTTTGTGTTTGCTTTTGTTAAGAGTAACGAGTGTTTACGCAGCGGGATGTTTAGCAGTCGGTTTCTTAACAACACTCAAATCCTTAAGAACGCTGCTCGTTCAAGAGGGCTTTGGACGATGCCTTTATATAGCATAGTGTGGTAATGCCTAACCAATTGGACTTTAATATTTCAAGTCCAGACATTCCCACATGCAGCGCTACCGTTGTTAGTTTTTTTTTTTTTTTTTTGGAATTAAACATTTAGCCTGTGTCAAGGTCGTTTGGTGCTGTGGCTTAGTTGGTCAAAGTGCCTGTCTAGTAAACAGGAGATCCTGGCTTTGAATTCCAGCAGTGCCTTGTCCGCAGTTGGCTGTTCTTTCATGGGCCAGAGAGTACTAAAAAGTGCTTTCTGTCCAACAGTTCTAGAGGAAGCAGAGCACTTAGGCTCTGTGGCCCAATGGATAGCGCGTTGAACTTCTAGGCTGTGAGCTGAGCCATTCAAAGGTTGTGGGTTTGAGTCCCACCTGATTCGCAAGCTTTGCTCTTTTTCTTCACTGACTTAAGGTGTGGTGCGTTTCTAACATTTTAGGCATCTGTCCATCCCGTTTTGCTTCTTTCTTTCATTGCGCAGTGCAGGCTCAGATACTAGGGGTACTCTACAATAAAGCCGATGACTTAATTGAGCTGTTTTAAATAAGGGAGATTAG
The DNA here is from genome assembly GCF_052040795.2 of Danio rerio. Taxonomy (NCBI): domain Eukaryota; kingdom Metazoa; phylum Chordata; class Actinopteri; order Cypriniformes; family Danionidae; genus Danio; species Danio rerio. The sequence continues at coordinate 45,007,672 of NC_141024.2, read as the reverse complement.
AAAACGGTGTAGGGCCTAGTGGGCTTGAGGAATGACTCGTCGGCAACCTGTGGTTTTGGGGAAAAGTAACTGCCACCTATTGTTGAGATCACGCCTTTTGGATTTGTCGTACAAGAGCCTCTTTATGCATGTGCAAAGTAACTGAGTAGAAAGCACAGTAAATTTTGCTTCCCCCCCCACTGTCTTAGATGAAACTGCGTTTGGAAGTATCGTATCCAGAGGTTTTTTCTTTTAGTGTTAAGACTAAGTTGGCCAGAGCACCTGTCTTGGGAACAGCAGGTGCTAGGTTCAAATCCAAACTGCACCTTTCCCTCAGATTATGGGAGAGTGGCTTTCTGATCTGAAACTCTTTCAATGGCCGATAGCATATGTTTGTCCTGATTTCCATTTTCCGAGCTGACTCTGGGTTTGGATGACATGGTCAGGCTTGAGACATGATCATCCAGACTCTAAAAGACCGCGTCCGGCTTGTCAGCATTTTCTGCATCCTGACATGCTGGTTTTTGTTGTGTATTATTTTTTCTTCTTGATTTTTGTTATCGGGCAAATGTCTCTTACTGCAAATTTCTGTGGCGCTGTGGCTTAGCTGGTCAAAGCGCCTGTCTTGTAAACAGGAGATCCTGGGCTCAAATCCCAGCAGCGCCTTAGTCCAGGTGGTGCGTGTGCTTGTTTTATAGAGCTCACCGGAATGAATTATAAAATTGTATAGCTTTGAGGCGTAATGAATAGTGCGACAAATAGAGTTAAACAACCTCTTTGCCTGCCATTTTAAGACTTGCTGTCTTTTTTTGGTCTCTGTGTGCAAAAACGTCTTGCCTCCTATTCAGCGTTGGCGCTGTGGCTTAGTTGGTCAAAGCGCCTGTCTAGTAAACAGGAGATCCTGGGTTCAAATCCCAGCAGTGCCTAATGTACAGGTTTTGTGTTTGCTTTTGTTAAGAGTAACGAGTGTTTACGCAGCGGGATGTTTAGCAGTCGGTTTCTTAACAACACTCAAATCCTTAAGAACGCTGCTCGTTCAAGAGGGCTTTGGACGATGCCTTTATATAGCATAGTGTGGTAATGCCTAACCAATTGGACTTTAATATTTCAAGTCCAGACATTCCCACATGCAGCGCTACCGTTGTTAGTTTTTTTTTTTTTTTTTGGAATTAAACATTTAGCCTGTGTCAAGGTCGTTTGGTGCTGTGGCTTAGTTGGTCAAAGTGCCTGTCTAGTAAACAGGAGATCCTGGCTTTGAATTCCAGCAGTGCCTTGTCCGCAGTTGGCTGTTCTTTCATGGGCCAGAGAGTACTAAAAAGTGCTTTCTGTCCAACAGTTCTAGAGGAAGCAGAGAACTTAGGCTCTGTGGCCCAATGGATAGCGCATTGAACTTCTAGGCTGTGAGCTGAGCCATTCAAAGGTTGTGGGTTTGAGTCCCACCTGATTCGCAAGCTTTGCTCTTTTTCTTCACTGACTTAAGGTGTGGTGCGTTTCTAACATTTTAGGCATCTGTCCATCCCGTTTTGCTTCTTTCTTTCATTGCGCAGTGCAGGCTCAGATACTAGGGGTACTCTACAATAAAGCCGATGACTTAATTGAGCTGTTTTAAATAAGGGAGATTAGAAGACGGTGTAGGGCCTAGTGGGCTTGAGGAATGACTCGTCGGCAACCTGTGGTTTTGGGGAAAAGTAACTGCCACCTATTGTTGAGATCACGCCTTTTGGATTTGTCGTACAAGAGCCTCTTTATGCATGTGCAAAGTAACTGAGTAGAAAGCACAGTAAATTTTGCTTCCCCCACTGTCTTAGATGAAACTGCGTTTGGAAGTATCGTATCCAGAGGTTTTTTCTTTTAGTGTTAAGACTAAGTTGGCCAGAGCACCTGTCTTGGGAACAGCAGGTGCTAGGTTCAAATCCAAACTGCACCTTTCCCTCAGATTATGGGAGAGTGGCTTTCTGATCTGAAACTCTTTCAATGGCCGATAGCATATGTTTGTCCTGATTTCCATTTTCCGAGCTGACTCTGGGTTTGGATGACATGGTCAGGCTTGAGACATGATCATCCAGACTCTAAAAGACCGCGTCCGGCTTGTCAGCATTTTCTGCATCCTGACATGCTGGTTTTTGTTGTGTATTATTTTTTCTTCTTGATTTTTGTTATCGGGCAAATGTCTCTTACTGCAAATTTCTGTGGCGCTGTGGCTTAGCTGGTCAAAGCGCCTGTCTTGTAAACAGGAGATCCTGGGCTCAAATCCCAGCAGCGCCTTAGTCCAGGTGGTGCGTGTGCTTGTTTTATAGAGCTCACCGGAATGAATTATAAAATTGTATAGCTTTGAGGCGTAATGAATAGTGCGACAAATAGAGTTAAACAACCTCTTTGCCAGCCATTTTAAGACTTGCTGTCTTTTTTTGGTCTCTGTGTGCAAAAACGTCTTGCCTCCTATTCAGCGTTGGCGCTGTGGCTTAGTTGGTCAAAGCGCCTGTCTAGTAAACAGGAGATCCTGGGTTCAAATCCCAGCAGTGCCTAATGTACAGGTTTTTTGTTTGCTTTTGTTAAGAGTAACGAGTGTTTACGCAGCGGGATGTTTAGCAGTCGGTTTCTTAACAACACTCAAATCCTTAAGAACGCTACTCGTTCAAGAGGGCTTTGGACGATGCCTTTATATAGCATAGTGTGGTAATGCCTAACCAATTGGACTTTAATATTTCAAGTCCAGACATTCCCACATGCAGCGCTACCGTTGTTAGTTTTTTTTTTATTTTTTGGAATTAAACATTTAGTCTGTGTCAAGGTCGTTTGGCGCTGTGGCTTAGTTGGTCAAAGTGCCTGTCTAGTAAACAGGAGATCCTGGCTTTGAATTCCAGCAGTGCCTTGTCCGCAGTTGGCTGTTCTTTCATGGGCCAGAGAGTACTAAAAAGTGCTTTCTGTCCAACAGTTCTAGAGGAAGCAGAGCACTTAGGCTCTGTGGCGCAATGGATAGCGCATTGGACTTCTAGGCTGTGAGCTGAGCCATTCAAAGGTTGTGGGTTCAAGTCCCACTTGATTCGCAAGCTTTGCTCTTTTTCTTCACTGACTTAAGGTGTGGTGCGTTTCTAACATTTTAGGCATCTGTCCATCCCGTTTTGCTTCTTTCTTTCATTGCGCAGTGCAGGCTCAGATACTAGGGGTACTCTACAATAAAGCCGATGACTTAATTGAGCTGTTTTAAATAAGGGAGATTAGAAAACGGTGTAGGGCCTAGTGGGCTTGAGGAATGACTCGTCGGCAACCTGTGTTTTTGGGGAAAAGTAACTGCCACCTATTGTTGAGATCACGCCTTTTGGATTTGTCGTACAAGAGCCTCTTTATGCATGTGCAAAGTAACTGAGTAGAAAGTATAGTAAATTTTGCTTCCCACCCACTGTCTTAGATGAAACTGCGTTTGGAAGTATCGTATCCAGAGGTTTTTTCTTGACAATGTAAGACATGTAAATTCTAATTATTTTTTTATTTACTTTGGTTATATACTGTTCTGCTACACAGATATTAAAATCAATAATGCACACAATGACACTGACACCAAGTAATAAGAATCTTTATTTGGTATGGACATGTTTTGTTGCTGTGAAAAAGTGACGAATCTGCCAATCTGCAAACGTGAATAGCTTACATCTGGAAAGGGACACCAGTTAACACGGTCACCAGTTAAACCGTAACACCGGTCAGGTGTCGTGTCGTTGCTCCGTTTCCATGACAACGCTCTCTGCTGCAGTGCTTGAATGGGGCTCGGTAATGGACACTTTAAAGTCACGCAGCGTTTACATAAACAAATGTTTATATAATGTTTATATAATTATATGTTTACATAAACAATTCATAAACATATTTAATAATGACATTTAATATTAAATCTTGATTTTTAAACTTAATTTTGTTTTGTTTTAATAATAACCTGTTATATTTAAAACCTCTTGTAGTTTTATTTACAAAACTTTGCTTTTATTAATAACTATATTTTTATTTAGTGCCTCATTCGTTTAAAATGTAAAAAGTGTTAAACAAAAGTACTTATATCAGGTACAGAACAGCCAACAACATTAAAAACATCACCGGGTGGGCCATCGGTTAGCCACTGGTGTCCAGACGGCGGTCCACCCACGGTAATCCGCTGGTGGCGTGCCACCCAAAAAACGCCGGTGGGCCGACATAACTTTTAGAATGGGCGGCTTGCCGCTGGTAAGCCGATGGCGGTCCGCCCATATCAAGTCGCTGAATTTGTGCCGACCAAAAAACGCAGACGGTCCGCCAACTCATTGTTTGCTGGGTATGTATTGTAAGGAAACACCAAAATGGAATGTTTGCATATTGTATCGAACCAGAATCCGTAAAACATGTTATACTGTCTTGTAGAAAATATTCAGCTGAACGAGAACAATTACAGAAAGTACTTAAGAACATGACATTAAAGCACATATTGAGTCTGTCTGGAACAAGTTCAACAGTTAAGGCAGTTATAAAGTTTCTGAAAATAACACAGCTAGCAAATAGGATTTAGGTTAGGTCCTTATTTTTTATTTTTTAATAAATATACACTATATAAATATATTTATACATCCCTAATGATCATATCTCAGTCCAGAAGGTGGCAGTAATGCACTAAGTTTGCAAGCTGCCAATAAAATACCACAGAAGAAGAGGTGGCAAAAAGCAAAACAAAAAAGACCTTTATTTTGGCGTGGCGTGTGACGTCATCAGGCAGCGCCGCTACTGCGCTATGATTTAACTGGAGAGAGGTTTGTTCTAAAACTTTTACAGATATAAACCGATTTAAAATTAAAGTTATAAAGTTTTAGGGTTTTATACGATGCTAAATTATGTTCCTGCTGTTGGAAATATTATTTTAACCCTTTATACAACGTAGTATTATTTTATTCTCAGCGAGGGCTATTGTTTGAACAATGTAACAAAAGTGTGTAATATGTGTTTTGATGAAACGTTTTGCAGGATTTAATTTTGTTATTTACTGTCATTAAAAAAAAACTGTTGGAGCAAGTGTTGAAGAGAAGTTATTTTGTTTCTGTTGATTGTTTTATTTATTTTAAACAGGACATTTTTATTGTTTTGTTCATTTTTAACAGGATTAAGTGTCCAAACACAGAGAAAAACTCCTGCTGAAGCGACTGATCTCCACACTGTTATAAAGATGGCGTTTATTAAAGAGGAGAGTGAAGATGTGAAGATTGAAGAAACATCCACAGTCAAACAGGGAGATCTGCAGGAACAAACAGGTTGGTTTTCATACTGATACATTTTTTAATAATAAGAATACTAAATTAAGTCCTGAGTGTGCTGCCTAGTTCTCCTAAACGCACATTCACTCATTGAAAGACAGAAATAAGTTTCTTCCATCACTTGTTCTTACATCTTTTGTCATTCTTTTATATATTATTAGTCTCCCATTGTCTCTACCTCCTTAAGGCTATTGCTTTTCTTGTTCCCCTACTGTGTGTTAAGCATCCATGATCACTGGCACTTTATCAAATTAATTAAAACAATAAATAAATAAAAGGTTTAACTGAGCTGACGATATTTGACCAACAGTATTCTCATAGAAGACTCAAAATTTTAGGCCTTAAAAAGTCTTAAATTAACTGAAATGTTGTGCTGTAGATCTTAACTCTTTTAAACAAGTCTTCATTTTCCTTTGTTCATGATTTGCTACTCAATCTGGTCAAAACCCATACAATCACCAACAATCCATCTCAATGAAACTTTAAACTTTTTATTAAAAAGGTCATTTTAACCTTATTTATCATAATGGTTTAATTATTTTCTTTACAATAACGTTTGTTTAAACGTGCTCCATGTATTTACTGCTGAGGACATTGACATGGACAGATTGTTGTGCATATATTTAGTTTATTATATTTTTTTAAAACGTTGAAAATATTTGTTAATTTTTTTATTATCATAAAGAAAGTTTATGTTGGAATACAAGTTAAGCTGGCTTGTTTTTTACACAATATTAGTTTTTATTTATTAAAGAAATGTCTAAAATTAAAAAAATATATATTATTAATTTATTATTGTATTATTAAATGTATTCACTTGTAATATTTGTTTGATGGGGCAAATAAAAACCTTTTCCATCTGGGCCATTTGAAAAGTTCTTTAGCCTTTAGCCCTTTATGAGTCCAAAATTTCATTCATAATGGTCTTAAAAATGTCTTAAGAAGTCTTACATTTAACTTGGTAAAACTCACAGAGAGCCTGGTTTACAGTATGTCAAAAAATGTGGATGCCCCTAATATTAAACATGCTGAATGAAATGGACACTAAAATAATCAATTATTATAAACATTTTACAGTCTCAAAAATAGGCAATGTTGTTCATGTACCAGCAGGTGGCGCCATTGGAATCTTTTTGCTTGAGAATTTTTTAAAGGGCCATGAAACCCCCTCGTTTCAGCAGGGTGTTTTCACACCTCTACTTTGGAAAAAGTCCGAAAAGTGGGCGTGTCCAGCTCTGTTTAGGGGGGAGTGTCGGAGGAAGAAAAGTGGGATGGTGTGGGAGTGTCTATTTGGGCACGCGCGAGTATCAGAGTCAAAATACACAAACACACACACATACATACAGGAGAATTTGATGGTGTTTAACCTACATGGACATCTGTAGTCGAATTATTTGCCAAATGATTAAATGGTGGACTTTAACTGCAGTTTGGCTCTTTCATTCAGGGAATTCATTCATGCCCCTCGCGACACACGAGATATTTGATTCGAGGAGCTGCTCTAAGCGTGTATTTTTCATGCAATGTTTTATACCGCACGGCGAATGAGAGAAAAAAACCCTCTGCATTTCCCAGAAACTTAGATGCACACGACAGGTAGCGTCGGAAAGCCGCGTGTGTTATTCCGGTCACTAAATGCGGTAAAAACCCTACACGAGGTTAAAGTTTGGTTGTGGTGCTAACATGTTTACACTCTGTGCAATAGTTTGTTAGATACGAACAAACTGAATAAACAAAGAGCACTGGTCGCTCACTTACCAAATCTGTAGAGACAGGACAATCACCAGCAACTAGAGCCGCGTCTTTATGAAGAGAAGACAACAAATGAATCCAGATCTCAGCGTTTGCAGATGAGAACAGCTCTCAGGTAAACAATAATCCTCCTTGGACACGTAAGTTATTGTTGTCGCGCGTCGCGTACACTGTTAATCCACACGTGAGTCTGAGCTCTCACAGAGAGAAAATGAAAACGAAACTTAACTGCAGCAAACTATAAAAGCAACACTTCACGCTTGTTTTGCCAACACAACGTGGCGTCTCTGTCCTGAAAACACGGTGATAGTAATGAATATTAATGAAGTTGCACAATAGAGCGCGCTGATTGGTTTGACCCAAGCCTTACTCGTGCATTAATGCATCACACTGTAAGACGTAATAAGACACACTCTGGCACAGACGCCCAGTCTGCACGCTGGAATACACACTATTATGTCATGACCGTGACGCAGCTTCAAAAATTCGTTACAAACTAGAAGTACGAATTTGCTTGAAATAGCGCAAAAACAACCAATTTACCCTTTTTAGTGAAATATAGGTGTCCTAATAGTGTTTTTAGCAGTGTGGGACACATATACGACTGTCAACAGCTCAAAAAATGTGTTTTGGTGTTTCGTGACCCTTTAAGGAATACATTTTTAGATCCTAAAAACAGTGTTATGCTGCTTAGGCATGGAACGATAACTGCTTTCAAAGTTTACCGCAGTTTGGAAAAGTCAAGGTTTTAAAACCGCCAACATTTTCTGCTGTACCGTTCCTACAGTACATGTAAGGTTTTTTTTATGTTTTGTTTTAAGTTTTTTAGGACAACAGTAACTCCAGCAGAAAAGATCTCCAAAGATGCCATTTTAAATCATAAAGAAATCTGTGATTCATATGAATGATTTAACCTGACATGTTTACTGCTCCAAAATATTTTATATGTTTCTCAGAAGAAAATTCATTTTAGGTTATCATACCGTCAGAATCTTATACTGGCCCATGCCTAATGCTGCTTGATGTTGCAAAGTCATATTTTCTCATTTTATTATTTTTCTTTGTATAGACATGAACACACTTATTTGTAGAGCAAGTAGCCGTTTATTATTCTTGGTCATTTCTCCAAAAGACAACTGAAGTTCTAAAATAATAGCATATGAGATCAGGTCACTACAATAACATGATTGACAATTTTTGTATGTCGCTGTTTGTCATTGTACTCTGTTTATCCTGAGAGCTGATGCTGATTTTTTTAGGGCTTTTCACACTTTAAATTGTTAACCCTGGGTCATTCTAACCCTGGATAAATTCTGGGTTATTTGTAGTCACCTTCCACACTGCTCATGCTATACCTGGGGTTAAAAAATAATCCTGGGTGTTCATTAACAGACAGTTCACATTTGTAAACCCTGGGTTATCATTATTATTTGTATATTTACGTTGTCACAAATTGTTAACACGTGGTCATTCTATTCCTGGATTAACAGAATCCTGGGTTATCTGTAATCACGTTCCACAATGATCATCAGGCTTATTTTGGAAAGTCAGTTTATTATTGGCGGATTCAGTTTCATTAATCAAATTTACGATAATTCAAACTCAGTTACTCTGGCAACTTATGCTGGGAATCTAGCCTAGTTTAGGGCAGGTTAACTCTCAGGAGTGAGTGTCTTTTGTTACTTGTTCTCATTTATTTTGTAATTACTAGTCCTCACAGTATTCTCATAGAAGATATCTGCAATTACAGTGATAAGAGTTGACTTGGTACTTTCTATTTGCATATGTCACGTTGATCACAATTCCAACTTCTTTATGGGCTTAAACTTGTTTCTAGAAGTTGTTACTAGTTCTCACAGATAATATCTGCGCTAGAATTACATCATTATTATCATAACTAATTACCAGGGCTATTGTGTTTAAACAGAGTTTTTGCGAGTGAAAAAATGTCTTAAATTACAAAATTTAAATTTCTGGCCTTAAAATGTCTTAAATTTACTGAAATATTGTGTTGTAGGTCTTAAATGTTTTTTTTTTTTAATCAAGTCTTTATTTTCCTTTTTTCATGTTTTGCTACCCAATCTGGCCAAAGTGCATACAATCACCAACAACCTATCTCAATAAACAATTTTTTATTCAAAAGGTCGTTTTAACTCTATTTATTATAACGGTTTAATTATTTTCCTTACAATAAAATTTGTTTAAACGAGCTCCATGTATTTACTGCTGAGGACATCAACCTGGACAGATTGTTGTACATAGATTTAGTTTATTATAGTTTTTAGAACTTTTAAAACATTTGTTCATTTGTTTATAATTATTATAAAGAAAGTTAATGTTGGAAAAAGTGTATGGATACAAGTAAAGCTTGCTTGTTTTTACAGAATATATAAAATCTTTTGTTACAAAATATCTCAAATATAATTTTTATAATTTATTTAATATTATATTAATACATGTTTTAAATGATAATATTTTTTGAAATGGCAAATAAAAATATTTCCCATCTGGGTCATTTGAAAGATTGTTTAGCCTTTTATGAATCTAAAATTTCATTCATAATGGTCTTAAAAATGTCTTTAAAGGTCTTAAATTTAATTTAGTAAAACCTGCAGAAACCCTGGTTTAAAGCATGTCCAAAAAGTGGATGCCCTCAATTTTAAATATGCTGAATAAAATGGACAAAAAAATTAATTATAATAAAACATTGTACAGTATTTTAAACCATATGATGTTTCTGTAGGACAACATGAGGCAAAACAAACAAATTATAGTGGAACAATATTGTTTAGCATTGCACTGACTACAACTGGCCAACAAACAAGTCTAATAATCCTGGTTTATCTGTAAAATCCACACTGCTCATGCTTTACCTGTGGTTAAAATATAATCCTGGGTGTTTATTAACAGATGTTTCACATTGGCAAAACCCGGGTTAACAAAATCATTTGTATATTTACGTTGCCACTGTCCCTGATTGGACAAACAGCAGTTGACCTTTTTAGATGGCATTTCTGCATCTTGTCGGGGATTTCAAATGTCAACATGTAGGTCTTCAGATAAGCCTCAGGACATGCACAAAGGCAAGAAAACAATGTACAGTATAATAGAATTTACTATAGAATGGTTAAAAACGTAATATTTATATAAAATACAATTACAACTTGTTACTTTCACCTTGGTTAAATTCCAGTACATCATTTTTTAATTGTAGCTTTAGAACCTTATAACATCACTAAAAGCAGCATCAAAGTAGTCTCCTTTTAGTCACTCCACCTCTTCACAGAGATTGTCAGCCTGATTTGGTGTATTAATCAACTACCAAGAGTTCTGGAACTGAACAATAATGATGTTCCTGATGCTGGACATCCACTGGCACAGGATCCTCATCAATTTAAAAGTAAATCTCCCTTTTTTGCCATGCTCTGATGCGTTTAGGTTTCGCCGCTATTAGATTTCGCTGTAGAACACGCTATGCTGAAGTAAAGAGTCTGACTGATTTTCTACCGGAAACATGGCAGCAGAGTTTGTGCACAGTCTATTTACTATAACTTCTAGGTTAAGCAGCTTGGACAAAATTTACATTGTAAAAGCACTAGATAAATAAAGATGAATTGAATTGGATCTGATTAAATGTGGACAAAACGCAATATGATCTGATTTATTTTGCATTTAATGTGCATCAATATTACAGTGTGTATAGCCAATTTTTCCAGTGTCTTTTCACTTTTCAGCTTTTGATGAAAGTTATTAAGACTCAATGAAAACTAATGTTATGTTATTCATTTTAGACCTAATTGAAGAGAATGAGGGGAGTAAAGAGGAGGAACATCATGTCAAAATTGAAGAAAAAAATAATTTACAGACTGATGGTTTTTTGAAAAGGAGAGACAAGAATCATTTCACCTGCACTCAGTGTGGAACGAGTTTTGGAAGAAAAAGGGATCTTAAGATTCACAGGAGGATCCACACTGGAAAGAAACCATTCACATGCACTCAGTGTGGGAACAGTTTTAACAGCTCATCACACCTTAATCAACACATGAGGATCCACACTGGAGAGAAACCATTCACATGCACTCAGTGTGAGAAGAGTTTCAGCCAATCATCAAACCTTAATCTACACATGAGGATCCACACTAGAGAGAAACCATTCACTTGCACTCAGTGTGGGAAGAATTTCAACCAATCATCAAATCTTAATCGACACATGAGGATCCACACTGGAGAGAAACCATTCACATGCACTCAATGTGGGACGAGTTTCATCCGCTCATCATCCCTTAATCTACACATTATGAGCCACAATGGAGAGAAACCATTCACATGCACTCAGTGTGGGAAGAGTTTTAATCGTTCATCACACCTTAATCGACACATGATGATCCACACTGGAGAGAAACCATTCACATGCACTCAGTGTGGAATGAGCTTCAGCCAATCATCAAACCTTAATCTACACATGAGGATCCACACTGGAGAGAAACCATTCGCATGCCCTCAGTGTGGAATGAGTTTCAGCCAATCATCAAACCTTAATCTACACATGAGGGTCCACACTGGAGAAAAACCATTCACATGCCCTCAGTGTGGGAAGAGTTTTAACAGCTCATCACACCTTAATCGACACATGAGAATCCACACTGGAGAGAAACCATTCACTTGCAAATAAGCCGCAGTCACACTGGACTTTTCTCCCCATAAACTTCTATTCATAGCACGCGAATGCGTCAGACTGGAAACGCAAGTTTGTGCGTCACGTTTCGCAGTTCACTGCCTTGTAAAGTTCAAGCTTGGTAAACTCTGACCTGTGAAATTGCATCACTTGACTTTATAAGACCAATCGAACATCAAAACATGACCTCTCTGGACAGTTAGTAAAATATAGACGAATCGCTCACTTAATGTCTAATCATCTTGTTTAATCCCGCCCCTTTTCGCAGCGACATTCAACAATATTTTGCATGCTCAAACTCTAGTGAGACTGGAGCTTCGGTGTGGAATGGGTTTCAGCAGCTCCTCAGACCTTTATTAAACACATGAAGACCCACACTTGAGAGAAACCATTTACATGGACTCTGTGTGAAGTTTTAATTGATCAGCAAACCTTAATGAACACATGAAGATCCACACTGGTGTTAAAGAGTATTTGTGCTTTGAGTGTGAGAAGACTTTTATTACAGCTCCAAAGTTGAAAATGCACCAGACGATTCACACTGGAGAGACCATACAAGTGTTCACACTGTGACAAGAGGTTTAATCAGATAACACATATGTTAACAGAAATCTCAGCTCCTTCACCACAACAGACAATCACAGCAACTGCATTACTGCTGCCGCTGCATTAATCCAACTTTAAATCTCACATTCCATTCCTCATTAAAAAAAAAAAAAAACCTCAGATACTTGAACTCAGTTTGGGGTAAGGACTCTCCGTCAAACTGGAGATGGCCACCTTTTTCCAGTCAAGCACCATGGTTTCTGACTTAGAGGTGCTGTTCTTTCCCTGCCATGTCACACTCAGCAGCAAACCGTCCCACTGCAGGCTGCAGGTCCATGTCCTATGAAGCCAAAAGGACAATGTTATCCGTAAATGGCAGAGACAGTCCTAGCCTGCACCTAAAATTCTATCTTTAAAAAAATTATTGAGATCAGCCTCAACAATAACACAATTACAAAACAAAATGAATAAATAGATGAATAGATATTGTAATGGTGGAATGGAGAGTAGGATGGCTTGACCCATAAACCAAGATGGAGCTCTCTCAGGAGGGATGAACCAGTGCACGAGTCTCAGACTAAAGGCGTAATAATGAAATAAATGCTAAGCAAGCCCCAACCCTGGCTGTTGCGATGTACTCCTATGCAACCTAGAGTGCTTATTGTTCCAGAGAAATTAACAGACTAAATTATCAAACTGTTTTAAAAATTGTTTACATGGATATAGTGAAGTAGAAAAGTAACTTAAGGAAAGCAATTTACGTTGAGTTTGCTAGTTTGTTTTTTGAGTACCTCAGAGCAGTGGTTCCCCTTCGTTTGGGGAACTTCAGTGCAATTAAGTGGATTTGATCTTTGTGAAAATCCACGAAAGGGGGGGGGGGGGGGGGGGATTTGGTTCAGAAGCCCCTTGTCTGAAAGAGTATTGAACAGACCAATGAATGCAATGAATTAGCAGCGTAAGCTTGCGCAGGTGTGCTTATATGCTGGGATAATAAGCAATGAAGCACACCTGGAGCGAGCAAACGGCATCCTTTTTGCTTCAGAGACTTTCTCATCGAGTCGATAAGGGTTCCTCCTGCTGTGATCCAGCGATTCCGAGCGAACGAGAGCATTCTCCCTGTCCAGAGTGTGTACACGCAGCGGCAGACGGTCGAGCTGGGTTTTCTCCCATGCCTGGCGTTCTTTGGGTCCGGTCCTCCAGAGCGGTGCGTATAAAGTTGCAAACTTCACAGAAAGAGCAACACAGTCCTTTTCAGGACGGCACTCCGACTGTGCATTTCTGGATGCGGTGGTTTCCTGTCCTCGGATGATGGGCACGGGCACTGCGTTGCATGCCTGGGGGGTCCAGCATGTTAATGCGCTGCTCGCGGGCAGTTCATGTCATCATTGCGATGCCATGACTGTTGCGCAGTAAAGATCATGGCTAGCCTTTGCAAAAGGGCAAACCACCCCAGTTGTCCCCTGCTCTGCAGCGGGCACTCAGGCAGATCTGAGGGTTTCAGCGAGAGATAATACGTCGCCCACGGGCCCGTGGACCTCCCGCTCCTCTAAGCGTTCCATCCAAGCTTCGGCGGGGGAAGCGATCCGTCTAACAGATGGTAGACCTCACGCTCAATGACATCGAAGACCAGACGTCCACCGCGGCATCGGAGGGTGGGCTTTCATTGACCGATGATGTTCCAGACCCGCTCGCCCCCTCCAGGCAGGTGAGCGCTGTCAAACGGATCCTGAAACGAACATGTTAGCCGTGCTTTCCCGGGCTGCTTCGGCCGTAAGTTGGAGCTGGTTTATCCCCCAGCTCCGCGGCCGGACCGACTAGAGGGGTGTCCCCTTCTTCCCGGAGGTGCACAGTAGGCTCACCCGGTCTTGAAGGGCACTTTTTTCTGCTCGTGCTGCTTGTCCCTTCACACTCACCACACTTAATGGTGGAACGGCCAGGGGGTATGTGGCGATTCCTCAGGTTGAGTGCGCGGTGGCGGTTAATCCTCACCAGGTGAAGGCGGCTCCTCTTCTTGGCGGGGTCCGCCTCGTCTTCCATCCAAAGCCTGTAAGTTATCTGTCTCCCTCGGAGCTAGAGCTTACAAGGCTGCGGGCCAGGCTGCTTCGGCCTTGCATGCAATAGCCACCTACCAGCGCTACCAAGTGCAGGCGCTGGCCGAGCTGCACGAGGGTGGGTCCATCCCAGGCTTACGAGCTTCGCACCGCTGCCGACTTAGCTCTTCGGACTACTGAGTCCGCTGCGTGTGCGTTGGGGAGGATGATGTCCACATTAGTGATCCAGGAGCGCCACCCCTGGCTGATATGCGCAAAGTCGACAAAGTCCGCTTTCTTGACTTCCCCATATTCCAAGCTATGTTCGGCAACACAGTCTAGGAATTCACCCAGGAATTCGAGGCGGTGAGAGAGCAGTTGATGGGTGATGTCTTATCTGCGGTCCGTAGCCCGCTCCGCCCGCCGTGCCATTCATGCATGCTCCTCGCCGAAGGCGCCCGCCTACGAGAGCTGCACCGCCCCCGCGGGTGGGGGACGGTCCCCTTTCTCCCACCCCTCGAGCCTCCCCTCCGGAGCTCAGGTGCGGAGTGAGAGCAAATCCCTCACCTCCAGCTTTTCCGTGGGACCCGCGCGCTTCCCGGATCAGCACACCCACTCCGCGCTGTCCCACTGCTGGTACGTCAGCGATTGTAGCGATGAGTCCATTAGCGGGAGCTCTGCCTGCCTGGTTAGGGCGGGCCAGCTCTTCGCGGTGGCTCATACGCACAATCAGACTCGGCTATGCGATTCAGTTCGCGAAACGGCCCCCCAAGTCATGGGTGTGTATTCACCAGGGTCAGCCCCCTGTCCGCCCCTGTCTTGCGAGAGGAGATTGCTGTCCTCCTGGCGAAGGATGCAATCGAGCCGCTCCCTCCAGCCGAGATGGAGGGCGGGTTTTACAGCCCACACTTCATCGTGCCCAAAAAGAGCGGTGGGTCACAGCCAATCCTAGTTCTGCGCGTTTTGAACCGTTGTCTGCACAAGCTGCTGTTCAGAATGCTAACGCAGAAGCGCATCCTCCGGTGCGTTCGTCCTCTGGGTTGGTCTGCAGCATTAGACCTGATGGACGCGTCTTTCCATGTCTCCACTCTTCCTCGCCACCGTCAGTTTCTGCGGTTTGCGTTTGAAGGTGGAGCTTGGCAATACAAAGCCCTCCCCTTCGGGCTCTCTCTGTCTCCGCGGGTCCTCACCAAGCCCGCGGAGGGTGCCTTAGCGCCCCTTCGGCTCGCGAGCATCCGCATACCCAATTTTGACGACTGGCTGATTTTTGCCCTCTCTCGGAGCAATTGATTATGCACAGAGACAAAGTGCTCCGGCACTTCCACCTGTTGGGGTTTCAGGTCAACCGAGAAAAGAGCAAACTCGCCCCCGTGCAGAGGATCTCTTCACTCGGGCTGGAGCTGGACTCGGTCACCATGGAAGCGCCTCTCCCGGGAGCGCGCTCAGCTGATGCTGTACTGTCTGAGAGAGCTTGACAGCAAACTAGTGGTCCCACTGAAACTATTTCAGAGGCTCCTGGGGCATATGGCATCCGCAGCCGCTTCATGCCGCTCGGATTACTCTATATGAGACCACTTCAGCACTGGCTTCACGATCGAGTCCCCAGACGCGCATAGCACGCGCACCGAGTCTCTGTTACTGCTCTGTGTCGCCGCGCCCTCAGCCCTTGGAGCGACCCCTCTTTCCTACAGGCCTGAGTGTCTCTAGGACAGGTGTCCAGTCTTGTTGTCGTTTCAACAGACGCTTCCAACACGGGCTGGGGGGCTGTGCGTTGCGGGCATGCGGCTGCGGACCTGTGGAAAGGTACCCAGTTGCATTGGCATAGTGCCTGGAGCTGTTGGCAGTGTTCCTCGCTCTTTACCGTTTTTTCCCGGTGCCGGAGCGGCAACACGTGCTGGTCAGGATGGACAGTACGGCAGCGGCGGCGTATATATCAACCGTATGGGGGTTATGCGCTCTCGCCGCATGTCTCAGTTAGCCCGCCGTCTGCTCCTCTGGAGTCATCCGTAGCTGAAATCCCTGCACGCCATTCATATTCAGGCAAGCTCAACTGTGCAGCCGATGCGCTCTCACGGCAGCCTTACGTCCTGGAGAATGGAGAGTCCACCCCGAGTCTGTCCAGCTCATATGGGCGCGATTCGGGGAAGCCCAGATCAATCTGTTGCTTCCCCCGAGATAGCTCATTGCCAGTTGTTCTTTCCCTGACCGAGTGCTCTCGGCACGGATGCACTGGCTTACAGCTGGCCTCGGGGCATGCGCAAATACGCGTTTCCCCCAGTGAGCCTGCTCGCGCAGTTACTGTGCAAGGTCAGGGAGGACGAGGAACAGGTTGCTGATTGCGCGCCTCTGGCTCAACCGGACCTGGATGTCAGAGCTCTCCCTCCTCGTGATTTGCTGCCCTCGGAGGAGGCAGACCCAGCCCTTTCTTTATTGTCCAGTTTGCGTCTTGCGTATTATACGGACCGCACCCAGAGTTTAGATCATCTGAGCAGCTCCGTCTGTTATAGCGGTCGGCAGCAGGGAAGTGTCCAACCGAATAAAGTTTTCCCACTGGTTTGTGGATGCCATTCTCTCGCTTATCAGAGCCGAGGTGAGCCCTGTCACCCGAGAGTGCGTGTGCACTCAACTCCGAGCTTCGCATTCTCTCGAGCGTGCGCACGCGGTGCCTCTCTAACAGACATCTGTAGAGCTGCGGGCTGGGTGACACCCGACACATTTACAAGGTTTTACAATCTGCGAGTGGAGCCGGTTTCCTCAAGGGTATTAGGTAACCCTTTGGTGATTGAGAAAACAATTCGGTAGGGTGTTGAAACACGCTTGCTGCGTCAATCTCCCTAACACGAAGGTACGTGCACCTTTTTATCTGTCAGTAAAGTTCCCCGTCAGGTGAGCCCTGCAGATTCCTCCGTGGCCCCCAGCACTGACTCAGCGGAGGAGTCACTTGCTGGCCCACTACGTTGTAGGTCTGCCCGCTGGTCAGCCCGCGTTTTGGGTATAGGTGGCTGCTATGCGTGATCCCCACTAGGCGATCCCATATGCTTATTCCGCCACGGTTAAGTCCCCCAACCCCCCTCCCTGGGTGGACCCGTTTCTTCCCTCTCCGCTAACCACTTTTTTGCTATGCGTACTCCCCCTTTTTAGGGCTAGTCCATATGTAAATTCTGCCATCTTTCCCCCTTTGGGTAACGAATGGCCTCAGCAGCGTCCTCCCTATCGGGATTGCACGCTTCCCAACGTACTGTCGTATTTTCCTAGAATTATCTAGATGCTCACGACTTCCCAAAAAATATATCTAAATCCGTAAGACTTCTGTTGAAGTAGGATAAATTAGGGTCAGGGACACATTGGAGGACCACGCCTCCCATGATGTGGGTGCGTCACGCTTGCTTGACTATCCCCTCATCAGGGGCGTTGGTAAGGTGCAGTCATTATGGCGCTTTCCATAGTTCTCCCATTTCGTGGATTTTCTCAAAGATCAAATCCACTTGATAGCACTGAAGTTCCCCAACCGAAGGGGAACGTTCGAGGTTACAGAAGTAACCCTTCGTTCCCCGAGGAGGGGAACGGAAGTGCTATACTCCGTTGCCATAATGACTGTCCCTTAGCTGTTTGAAAGGCTCTTCAGCTTAAAAGGATGGCATTTGCTCGCTCCAGGTGTGCTTATATGCTGGGATAATTGGCAATGAAGCACACCTGTGCAAGCTTACGCTGCCAATTCATTGCATTCATTGGCCCGTTCAATACTCTTTCAGACAAGCGGCTTCTGAACCAAATCACCCCCCCCCCCAAACCCCCCCCCACCCCAGTGCAAAATGAGTTGACAACCATCCCAAATTTATTTTTGCTATTATTACAAGATCTGAGAAACCACAAAAGCAGAGATTTGGCTTATCTTTAACTGCTTAAGATCAGTTTGCACCAGATCAGCAAGAGACAACATTTGTTTGAGTTTCCTTCATCGACTGGCCTCAACGAAACACGGCATTCCTGATTGATTGGTGACTCAGCTTCAGTGACGTCCTTAGGATTCACTCGCTTGTGAGTAGAAGTTGTCCTGGGTTACCGGGGTGACAGACGCTGCTGAGAATCGGTTTGCAAAAGTTGTTTTGTGGTTTCGGCGGTTTCTAAACTTTAAGAGGTTGCATGGAATGTTCTTTGCGACCTGATTAAATGGCGGTGCAGTGTCCGAAAGCAAGGCGAGAGGAGGCAGAGCAGCTGTGAGCATGAGCAAGCTAATGCAAAAAGCAAAGTTTTACTGTGGCAGTAGGTTTTTGATCTGGTTTGGTCCATCCCAATGGCGCTGTCTTCAAATGAGCAGTTGCCATAGAGGGCGGGACCATGCCTTGTACCATTATGCTCAGGGTAAGTCATTAACAGACTGCTTAATAATTTCATGTGGTAAAATATCTTGTAAGTTTGTTACTATCTTACATCAAATGTTACAAGACAAATACTGTTTCTGATACTAGATTTTCATTTACACCAATGTATTGCAAATATCTCTAGCGTTTGTTTAGTACCAGACATCATACATTTCAGACACATAAAGAAGGATTCATCTGCTATAATGGTTTAAAACCATTGATTAACTTGGTTGCTACAAACACATGTAGTATTCAAAGAAAGCCACTGCCCCAGAGGGACAAATTTAGTGATCTCCTTAGGTCTCTGGAATTTTTGTGAAGTAGCACACAATTCTTAAATTCACAAACCCAATTTTTATTAATTCACAAATTGTCTTTTAATTTATGAATTGTTTTTGCAAATGAATAGAGCTGTGCATGGATTAATGTTATAGAGTTTTTTTTATCTATTTTTGAGACTGAGAAACTTACATTTGAGAATATTACATTTACATTTAGTTGGGAATGGGAAGACATTCCTCCAGCATGAAACAGTCAATGAAAAGGTTTTGGAAAGTGATTTATAGCTTGTGCTCACTCACAGATTGCAGGCTTCTGGAGGGGATGTTGACCTTCAGCAGTAGGTGGAGGTAAGAGGTGGCAGAGTCAGTGATTTTAACTTGATTTGAGCCTTGAACAGTAACCAATGCAGAGATAAAGAGAGGAGTTACATGGGCTCTCATTGAAGACCAAATGAGCTGCAGCGTTCTGGAGCATCTGTAGAGGATTAAGGGTGCAGGATGGGAATCCAGCTAGAAGAGCACTGTTGGAGTGCAGCCTTGAAATAACAAGAGTTTGCACTAAAAGTTGTGCTGCACGATCTGTTAAGAAGAGTCACATTTTTCTGATGTTAAAAGTGCAGATCACCATGATGGAGCTGTGTTAGCAATATCCTTTTTGAAGGAAAACTGATCATCCAGAATCATTTTTTACCGAACTACATGGGGTAATTGTAGATGATCACAGCTGGATTGAAAAATTTTGTTCAATGTGTGGAGTTCCAGGGAAGTTGATGTAATAAGCAAATGATTAAACAGTTGGTGATGTTTTTTCCAAGCCGATATCCTTCAGGCAGTTTGATGTGAGTTAAACATTTGAAAATTTTGTTGAAAACAGCCCTTTGTAGGGTTTTGGCAATAAATAGAAGGAGAAAAACTGGTCTGTATTTTTCATCCAATGACGTTAAAGGAATTTGAATAGTGAGCTTACCGAGGCCTGTGTAACCCTGCTGGCCCTTCACCAACCAACCTGCTCCAAGCTGAGATCAAACTGGCGACCTTCCGCACAGCAGTTGCTCTAACAAGTAGGCTAAAGACCATGGCCTCTAGTGTCTGTCGCCAAATCCAAATCAAATCACTTTTATTGTCACATCAGCAGCAGCACGTAGGCTGTGATGAGTGAAAAGCATAAGTGCTGGGGTCCGTTCTTTGTACCTAGCTTAAATGATCTAAGATGATTTGGTAGATGCTGGATCTTTTAATCTTGATAACTGATCTCTCGCTAATTTGGTTCTTCAAACAAGTTCGTAAATCAGATTAGAATGTCTGGATAAACTGATCTGAGATCGCTGCATGTGTTGTGAAGGACAGATCTATCGATCCTCGAAATCATGATCAGCAATGCAACGATTGGCTGATGGCACAGCAGCGTGATGACATCATCTGAGTAATATTCAATTATCCATGTGAGCAAAATTACAAAAAAAAATTTGCAGTAAACGATTTGTTAAATATAACATGCAATAACTTTTCACATTTGTTGTGAGCTGCAGGCTTTACACTTTCATGTGTCAAGAGTATTCATCATGTATTTCAATGCATATCAATGTATTTAGTTCTACATTTAGCAAAGACTTTCTTTATAGCCATTTTTTAATCGCTGTATGGAATAACTGGATGTTTACAAAAGCATTTTGATAGTGGTAAAGGCATCTGCAACTTTTGTGAAGCATAATCACTGGCATATTAACTGTCAAAACATATGACTACATTAATGTAATATTTATTTTTTTTAAAAGTCACATATTCTGCATTTCTATTATCATACACAATTTGTACTAAAGCGATCTAAAAAGTTATTGTCAATAAGTTTTCTCTTTGCTCCACCAGGTGGCAGTCTTTGTACTTTTTGATTTTGAGGGTGCAGACTGCATAAGTTTTATTACAGTTTTTTACAATGGCTATGACACTTTTTTCAATACATTTAACAAGTTTGCTAAACTCTTAACGCAGCAACACACCTAAAATACACAACTGGCAAAACAGTTAATTTTAAGCTCAAAATCACACATTATAAACTAAACCTCTAAACTACTTTTCAAAATACAATAATAAACGAACACACTACACCATGTCTAACAAAACACTGCAAACATGTTTCAAAATGAAATTATTGTTCAAAACACTAACACATGTTCTCTTCCAACATAAACATTCAGTCAATCAGAACACACTGACAATAAAAACACTATCATCAGCTGACATTACAGAAACTGCATTAGTTTATGTGCCAGCTCTGCCCTTATATTTGAAGTCTCGTTACAGTTTTGTTTTGTTGGGTTAAGTAAATGCATGCATTTTCTTTCGTTTACGGCAAAAATTCTATACAAAACATAGAAAAAAAATTGCTTTATAAAATTTACAGTTTATGTAAAAAAAATACAGACACAGAATTTCTGCAGTACAGACTTTTTTGCAGAAGGACATCAGTGCAAACAGGAAAAGCACCACAATTATAATAAAATAACAAAGTGATCTTCTATACTGCCCGGTCTTTTGCCACATGTTCTCATCCACATTATACTTGATATCTTCTGAGGCCCGGCACGGTAACTGTGGCCCTTTGGCCTATTATGTTTTTCCTACGTTGACATCCCCAGCCTTGTCAACATTCAAAATTTCATGTGGTACTTGATTGGCCTCTAACTTCATGACTCTCTGAAAGTAATTAGACACAGTGTATGCAAATGCTGTACTGTATATGTACTGTATGTACTAATGAACTCCAGGTTTAAAGAGTAGTTTACTGCAAAACACACTGTGTATAGTACAGTAATGACTGTATTGCATAATCTTACATGGACGTATTGGTGACAGAGTTTTTTGATGCGCTCACTGTTCCTTTCAAATACCTCAAGAGTCCTCTATTAGAACATATGATCATGTGATTGGAAAAACCAAAACAAGACATGAGTGTGCTTTCTAGATGGGAATCAGCTGTCATATATATATATATCTTTTTTCAGTTGCCAATGAGAAACAGCATATTGCAGTTGTATAAATAAATAAAGAAATATATATATATATATATATATATATATATATATATATATATATATATATATACACATACACACACACACACACACACATTTATTTATTTATTTATTTATATAACCGCAATATGCTGTTTCTCATTGGCAATTGAATAAAATACAGGGAATAAACTTGTGTTTCAATTCACAATTAGAAAAGCTGTTCCTTTTGACTTTATCCTATATAATTTCTGTTTAGAACATGGTGTTATCTGTTCTGACATACTGTGTTAAAGCATTTGTAAATTTGACTGTAAAATTACATTGTTTTGTTCTGGGTTGTGCTTGTGTGTAAAAGAAGTTAAAGCATTTTAAATTTGTGTTAACTGGATGCATTTTCTGTCAAAACAACAAGAAATGTGTTAATTGTATAGCCCACGAAGACGGATGTTGTGCTAACTGTGTTAAGAGTTTAGGAAACTTGTTAAATGTATTGATAAAAGTGTCATAGCCATTGTAAAAAACTGTAACAGTTTATACATAATACCCAGTTACAGTTTCTCATGATTGCTAACACACTAAAATTAAACTTTTCCTAAAATTAGCAAAACCGTACAGTCATGGAGCAAAACACAAGGCTAGATCTGCACAACTGTAAGCACATTGTCAGCTTCACACTTTTTGCAAAACATTACACACAGTCATTTGCAAATCACTAAACACACTTGGATGCTTTTGACACAGAAATTTTTCATAATGGAATTTCCTTTCAATGTCAAAGCAAAGGCCTTCAAATGAGCACACACATGAACTATAGGTCAAACACAGCCATCAGGTGTGCACACACACTGCTGCAAAACTGTAGACACACCAATGAGCTGTAACCACAATAAAAGAAGCAATATAGGTATAACCATATATGGCATACCAAAATGTTTATATCATTTGTATAAATATTACCATTTGGAATAAAAAGCTATAAATAAGAAAGGTAAAAAGCACTTAATTGCAAATGAAACATAACTGAGGATAAGTGAAAACACTGATAGAGAATGAATAGGTATAATAAAGCAGGAATAAGTGTACGCAATGTGCTGCAAACCCTTGAAGCAGACGCAGACGCGACGCAGACGTCACGTTTAAGCAGCGGAACAG
This sequence comes from Danio rerio, assembly GCF_052040795.2. Taxonomy (NCBI): domain Eukaryota; kingdom Metazoa; phylum Chordata; class Actinopteri; order Cypriniformes; family Danionidae; genus Danio; species Danio rerio. Next base: position 44,984,609 of record NC_141024.2, on the reverse strand, counting down.
TAATGTGGCAGACAACATGTTCGGCAGACACAGACGTCACATTTGGCAGACGCAGACGTCACGTTCAGCAGACGCTGAATCTGCCTCGTAATAAAGCTTTAGCTGCATCCCATAAGATTATAGGACTTACTTCCCCATTATCATTATTCTTTAAGTATAATTTCTGATTTAATTTGGGCCACTACTTCTGTTTTCCCTAGTATACTTGTATTTTGCCTGTGTCTGTCCCTGCTAAACATAAAAAAATCCTACTGTAAACTGCATGGGGTGAAGAATAATAGGAGTATTCTCGTTTTGAGGGGTGAAGATCTCTCCAAACATGTAATACTCCAAGATCTTTTAATGAATTCTTAAAACTTCTTAATTAAGCCGTTTTAATTCTTTTATTATTGGAAGTGTGCTTTTGTTGGTTATGAACTATATTGAAATCATCTGCACATATTGTTATTCCCTTAGTTTCCATAGCCAAAAGGTTGATAATTGTATTGAACAGTGTTTTACTGCCAGGGGGTGCATAGATATTTACTAAAGTGATTAATTGTTCATTTAGTTTTCTCTGAAGCAAAATATATCTGCCTTCTTTATCTGATATCTCTTTTAGCAACTCAAAATTAAGAGAATTATGTACTGATATTGAAACTCCCTTTTTATTATTTTTCCTAAAAGAACTATAGAAAGTTTGTGTATATCCAAATTTTTAAAAGTTTATTACGTTCAGATGGGGAAAGGTGTGTTTCTTGCAAGAATATGATTTGATTTTTTTCACGTTTTATTTTGGCTATAACCTTACTCCTTTTAATTTGGTTATTTAACCCATTTACATTTAAAGATGCAATTTTAACATATCTTTGCATAGTAATTTCAGAAAGTTAAGTTGGCAACCTTTAGAACTAACAAAAATGATAATAAAAATAAACAAAGAAAAAAGAACATTGGCTTTCAAAGTTGTGGACCATATTTTACCCAGCAAAACCCAGCTCCAATCCTGGGGAGAAGGATTTATTCCTGCCTCTTGCAGGGGCCCCTCATTTCTAACATACAAATGTAATCACTTGTCCCCGGTCTTTTTTCTTTTTAACTCAGATTATTAAGTTAAGTAAATATTATTTTAAACAAAATGATTTCTATATCCACTCGAGGATTCCAACCAACTAGGAATCATGAGGATTGTTCAAATACAAAATGAAACATATTCAGTCCAGAACAACGTAGTTTTTACCTTTTAAATGACTCAATCGAGAAGAACACATATTCAAACAAATTGTAGAATGGTTAGAGTTCAAGTATTTCAGCCGAAGTCAGTTCGCACTTATAAAGTAGTTTGAAATAGTGTTATTAGTAAGTTGTGTATCGTAACAGTGCCTCCGCATACCTCTTTAACGTTAACAGTCAGCAGTGTTTCTCAACAGTTAATCTTCATTCGGTGTTTGTCTCTGAAAGCTCTTCAATCTTTCCCGAACACGATCAGGAGCGATCCGTCCAGCTCTTAGCCACTGGGTACGGCGTGTCAGTCTTTCTTACCATCGACACCGGGGGTCTTTGGATACCTGCTGCGTCATCGTCACATCCACCGTATATCCTCTCTTATTCAAGTCTTTCGTAGCTTCAGCCACGCTTTCGTAAAGTTGTGGTCCTGTCTCCCAGTGTATTCGCATTTTGGCTGGGTAGGGCGTCTGAAATCTGATTTTGTTCTCCTTGAGGACTTTTTTTACTTCTTTATATTCCTTCAGTTTTGCATTAATCTCCATGGGGAAATCATGCGCAAAGAAAATCGGCTTGCCATCGTGTTGCGGTTCATCTGTGCGCTCTCTGTACCCGCAGGTCTAAATTGGAGTCCAGTGAGAGCTCAGTTTTTAGCAAAGACGTGATGAAATTAATCATGGAGGTCCCTTCTGCTCCTTCTTTAATACCGTATATTCGGATATTATTCTGTCGCGATCGGCCCTCGAAATCTGTGACCTTATTCTGCATCATTTTTTGCTCTTTCAAGGTGTGCAGTAAGACGTCCTTTAGTTCAAGGTTTGCCAACTCGAGTTCAGTTATTCGCTTCTCTGCTTCATTCAGTCTTGTGCCATGTGACTGAATATTTTCAGAGATGCCTTCAAGCTTCTGTTTTATGTCGCTTTTCAGCTTGTCCACTTCTGTTTTCATATCCTTTTTCAACTCTTCTTTGAATTGGCTGAATTCTTTTCTTAAATCCGTCTTCAGTTCGGAGATATCTCTGCTGAGTGCTCTCACTGCTCGCAAAGTTTTGGCGCCATGTTCTTTCTCAGGTAGGCCTAGCTTGTCGTTATCAATCCTCGTCTCCTTTTCCTCCTCGCTTAATTTTGGCTTTGAATTCCCCTTTTTAGGTTTTGCCCCATTCATTTTGAAGTCATCAAGCGCAAAGCTCACTTGAATTGGTAAAAGTATAGGGGCTTTTTGAACACCTTGACCGGGAGAGTACGTTCTATGCTGCCATCCTATCGCTCACCCAACCGGAAGTCCTGGACTATGGCATTTATGTATGTATTTGCAGCTATTTTCAGTAAAGGTGACATAAAATTTTGCAACAACATCCTTCAAAACCCTGAGAGAGTGCGAGTAAAAGAACTTCCAAGGAAGCACCAGGCCCTCTCAAAGGCCAGAGCACACGAGCGACAAGGATGGGATTCGAACCCACGTGTACAGAGCACAATGGATTAGCAGTCCATTGCCTTAACCACCTCGTCAAATATTTTACTTTTTTGTCTGGTGGAGGCTGGACTGTGGCACAAATTTATAAATGTATGTTTCTGCAACTATTTTCGGTAAGATGACTTTCAGTTTTGCCACATGAACGACAGAGCATATGAACGACAAGAATGGGATTCAATAGATTCAGCCACCTCGTCATGTATGTACTCACTTTCCTGATGGGGGCTGAACTATGGCATTTCTGTATGTATTTGCAGCTATTTTTAGTAAAGATGACTTTAAATTTTGCAAACTTCAAAACGATAAGAGGGTGAGAGTAAAACACCTGTCACGAAAGCACCGGCCTCTTTCAAACGCCAGAACATATAATCGACAAGGATGGAATTCAAACCCACGCGCGCAGAGCACAATGGATTAGTAGTCCATCGCCTTAACCACTTGGCCAACTTGTCATGTATAAAGCCATTTTCCTGATGGGGACTGGACTATGGCATTTATGTATGTGTTTGCAGCTATTTTCAGTAAAGATGACATAAAATTTTGCAATAAAATCCTTCAAAACACCTTCCACGGAAGCACCAGGCTCTCTCAAACGCCAGAGTATACAAGCGACAAGGATGGGATTCAAACCCATGCGTGCAGAGCACAATGGATTAGCAGTCCAATGCCTTAACCACTCGGCCACCTCGTCACATATTTTCCCTCTTCTCTGGTGGAGCCTGGACTGTGGCACATATTTGTATATGTATGTTTCTGCAACTATTTTTCGGTAAAATGACTTTCAGTTTTACCATATGAACGACGGAGCATATGAACAGTAAGAAAGGGATTCAATGGACTCGGCCACCTCGTCATGTATGTACTCACTTTACTGATGGGGGCTGGACTATGGCATTTCTGTATGTATTTGCAGCTATTTTCAGTAAAGATGACATAAAATTTTGCAACAACATCCATCAAAACGATAAGAGGGTGCGAGTAAAACACCTTCCACAGAAGCACCAGCCTCTTTCAAACGCCAGAACAAATGAGCGACAAGGATGGGAAATGCCAACTGACCCAGCTGAGGCTTGAACCAGCGTTTTTCTTGCTGTAAGGCGATTGTGCTACCCACTGTGGCATAGCGTCACCGACATTGAAATGAAATGTTAGATTTTATATTGTTGAAAAAGAGATCAATATTAAAAAATGTCTATATTAAATGTGAAATATATTTATTTGTTTACATGTTGTCAGTGAAACACTTTTCAGTGTTTATTAAACTCATCTGGTCATCGTCTATTTCTTTTAAAGTCTTTAAATTTAATATTAAGCCTTGAAGGGCAAATACTTAATTTAATTTATAGGGCATATAATTCAATAAATATGATTCAATAATTCATGTAAAGCATAAAATGTCATAAATATTAACATATTAATTAGATAAAACTAACATCTGCACTGGAAAAAAAATATATTTAGCCCAGCTTTGTAAGCTCAATTTGAACAAGAAAAATATTCATCCTAAAACATGAAATAAATGTTATAGAAACCAAAATTTTACTTTCTCAAGTATTAACATATTGTTACAACACCAACTTATACATTTTTTATTGTATTTCTTGAAAAGTAAAGCTTCAATGAATGATTTGGCAGATAGAACCTCATAATTCCAAGTAGAAAATGACTTTTCAGAATGAGAAGGTTTTATCTACATTTACTGTGTTTTTTTACTCCAATTTGTAAGTGCAAAGTAACTTTGTCATGACAGAGACCCTAAGGGTTCTCTAAATGCAAATGATCAATGTATGAAAGAGAAATGCTACACACATGTTGTTTGATATATGGAATGCAAAAACTTTTAAGCTCAATATCTCAAAGTCATTCAGTACACAGATAGAACCTTATAATTCTAAGGTGACGATTTGCCAAACCTATTTTACACAATCTCATTTTGCTTAATAAACAGTTTTGTCTTAAAATGTAATCAAAATTCTCTAAATTTGGACTTTTCCACCAAGCTCTCAAATTTTGCCATATTTCCTTCTTTTCGATATTGGAATATAATCTTTTCCAGTACTCTTCTGCTTTGGGTGTTACAAACACGTCTTTAGATAAGCAAGAATAAAACATTTTCAGTATACCATCTTTAAAAGCATATTGATTTTCTTTAAAGTTAATCACCCTTCCTTCATCGCTGTGCATTTCCAATTTATTTTTTCTCTTTTCTTTCCATTCTTTTGGTGTTGTTAAATTGATTTTCAATTACTCTTTTAGTTTCATTTTCATAGTTTTCTATTTTTGTACCTATTATTACTTGCGCCTGTACATAACCAGGTATCACTTCATATAAAATATCTTTAATTTGCTTTATTCCTGCATTAAACCATTTCTTATAAAAATAGTGTTATTCCCTTCTTTAATGTATTCATTTAAAAACAGCTGTTGCTTTAAAATCTCTTCTTTACTAAATGAACAATCAATATGCTTTCTAAAATCTCCCCATGCTTTGATAACCTTTTTATAGAATTCTGGAACTTTATTCATCATATTCTCTTTGGGTTTCATCCATAATATATATTCTTGTATTTCCCCTCATTTATTTAAAAAATATCTTTATCTTCCTCCCACACTAAATTCCTTGTTTCATTTTCATTTTTACCAACCCTTATACCTAAAATTTTCATATCGATTTTCTCCTCTTTAAATTAGATTTTTTCTGGTAAAACATTTATTTTTCCCATTCTCATGTATTTAGGATTCGATATGAGCAACAGGACCTTTGATGCCAGCATACTGTGTAGATAAGCATTGATCAAGTCACGCTTCTAAGGTGTGGAAGGAATCTTTTCAATTGTTAAGTCTCCATTCATTGCCACAACTACAGATAGACCTTCTGCAGTTGTCATCGATCTATTTAATGTCTCCTACATGACATGGAGTCCAAACTATTGTGTTGTACTGATGTCTACACCTACAACAACCATTAACCAAAACCTCACAGTAAACTGTTGTGTTTTAGCAACATCTACACCAACCATAAACCTAAACCCCACCTCACGGTAAACTTTTGTGTGCCGTAAAGGTCTGCACCCACCACAACCCTACACTTTGCCTGCTTGTAAAGCCAAGCCATGGAGCCTGGATAGCTCAGTCGGTAGAGCATCACACTTTTAATGTGAGGGTCCAGGGTTCAAGTCCCTGTTTGGGCGTGTAAGGCTCTTTTTGTGGAGCCACAGCTTATGCCGTTGAGCTGTCGCTTGCCGAAAGATTTATCTGCATGCACAAGTGTACTAGACATGAGGACATGGCAGGCCAAGCAGTCTTGTAGTCGTGGTTGAGTGGTTAAGGCGATGGACTTGAAATCCATTGGGGTCTCCCCGCGCAGGTTCGAACCCTGCCGACTACGTCCAGGCAGTGCGCAGGATTTAGTTTGCGACATTCCATGATTGTTTGTAACTCCATTCTTTCTTGGGAAAAGGGTTGTGCTGGAAGGGAAAAGCACCAAAGATAAAATGGCAGCGCATGCTAACTGACTGCTCTGGGGGCCTTCCATTTTTAAAGACATATGACAGAGAGTTAAGGGCCAGTGGCTTTCCCGTAGCTCGTCGTGATCGTATAGTGGTTAGTACTCTGCGTTGTGGCCGCAGCAACTCCGGGTCACGGCAGGTTTTTCAAGGTGACAATGGCATTGAACTCTGTGTTGCCATCCGTAATCTCCAACCTCCTTTTAGTGCAGGCTGTGCTAATGGCACTTCCTGAATGTTTACGTTTCCTAAAGTGTGGAAGACTAAGGATTCGATATGAGAAACAGGATCTTTGATGCCAGCATGCTGTGTAGATAAGTAGTGATCAAGTCACGCTTCTAAGGCATGGAAGGAATCTTTTCAATTGTTGACTGACCATTCATTGCCACAACAGCAGAAAGACCTTCTGCAGTTATCATTGATCTATTTAATGTCTCCTACATGACATGGAGTTCAAACTATTGTGTTGTACTGATGTCTACATCTACAACAACCATAAACCCAACATCAAAGTAACCTGTCATGTTTTAGCAACATCCACACCAACCATAAGCTTAAACCTCATCTCACGGTAAACTTTAGAGTTCTGTAAAGGTCTGCGCCTACCACAACCGTAAACCTTGCCTACTTGTAAATTACTGTTGTAGAGCCCGGACAGCTCAGTTGGTAGAGCATCAGACTTTTAATCTGAGGGTCCAGGGTTCAAGTCCGTGTTTGGCTGTGTGATGCTCATTTTGTGGAGCCACAGCTTTTGCCGTTGAGCTATCACTTGATGAAAGTTTCCTCTGGATGCACAATACGTGTACTAGTCATGAAGACATGGCATTTCTGACAATCTTGTAGTCGTGGCCGAGTGGTTAAGGTGATGGACTTGAAATCCATTGGGGTCTCCCCGCGCAGGTTCGAATCCTGCCGACTACGTCCTCTAACTTTTTAAAATTGCAGCAGTCATCAAATGTTTGCATTTCCATTGTTTCTTGGGAAAAGCGTTGTGCTGGTAGGAGGAGAAAAACAACAGCGTGTTCTCACTGAACAGAAAGGGGGCATATCACAGGGAGGAACATGCCACACAAGAGCTACAACGGCTGTCCAGTAGCTCGCCGTGATCCTATAGGGGTTAGTACTCTGCGTTGTGGCCGCAGCAACCCCGGTTTGAATCTGGGTCACGGCAGGTTTTTCAAGGTGACATCGGTGTTGCCATCAATAATCTCCAACCACATTTTAGTGCAGGCTGTGCTAATGGCACGTCCTGAATGTTTACGTTTCCTAAAGTGTGGAAGACTAGGGATTCGATATGAGAAACAGGATCTTTGATGCCAGCATGCTGTGTAGATAAGTACTGATCAAGTCACGCTTCTAAGGCATGGAAGGAATCTTTTCAATTGTTGACTTGTGGCAATTCATTGCCACAACAGCAGAAAGACCTTCTGCAGTTATCATTGATCTATTTAATGTCTCCTATGAAGGATTCGGATTTCTGTTTTCCAGTACATCTCATCATGGACCAACGTTTATCCTTTTCATCATCCTGTTTCTCAGTATTTAACTGTGAATTGATTTTAATTAATGAATAAGTTAACACATTGCTTAATATAAGAATGTTCAGTGCATTTGCCTGTCTCTTTATACCTATTTTCAGGAGCCAGCAAACTAGGTCAGAGGTCATGGAGACCTTGAGTGGAACTGAGGGCTGAGGACTGGAAACAACTGTTTCTATTGTTATTTCTTGGAGTTAATACTGTCTAAAATGTCTAAAGTGATTTTGCTATAGTTTTACGGTTAAATCTTTTAAAGTTATTCTACTTTTTATTCAAGATAGACTTTATGTAGTAAGAATATAACTGCTTGAATGTAGATTATACCAGTTTTTAACCAGTTTCGATAAGACGGCTTACAGTACAGTCAGCCTTGGATAAGAAACAGATTATACTTTGTGTGTGTGTGTGTGTGTTCTATTTGATTGTTGATCCATTTCACAGGTCTGGAGTCAGCTCTAATCAGTCTAAAGGATGTCTGACATTTATGTTTAGATATTGTTCAGAATTGTACGCACGAACCTCACGTGGAAATGTTCCTAGTTTATCTGTGTTTTAACCAATCAGGTTAGAACACCAAATATGTATGACACAATTAATGACGTTATGTGAGAGTATAATTGTTATTGATTGGTGATTGTAAGCAGAGCGGCCTAGGAACTCATTGCGAGTGTTGAAGCTGGCTTCTGCGAATGAAACTGCAAACTATCTTCAGTAAACTTGATTTATTTATTTAAATCTCTGACTCTGGCTCTTCTTCATCTACCAGACTGGTCATTCTTTGGGTTAAACTGTAAACTATCCCTAGAGTTTTGGTGGAGGATGCGGGCACTTGTTTACTGGTAACACCATTGATCAATCAACAAAATGAAGGTAGGAAGATTTAAAAATTATAGACTAGGGATTGTCTGTGAAGTAGTGGGTAGTAACGGAACGCTGCTGGTTTTTTCATTCAGACGTGAATGAAAGTGTTGGTTTCTCATTTAGATGTAAATGAAAGTGATGGTTTCTCATTTAGACGTAAATGAAAGTGATGGTTTCTCATTTAGACGTAAATGAAAGTGATGGTTTCTCATTCAGACGTGAATGAAAGTGTTGGTTTCTCATTCAGACGTGAATGAAAGGCACCGGTGGATTCACAGTAATTTGTGGTAGATTTGTGTGGAATCCCTTAGCGAGCTGGTGCATTTTTGCGGTACACCTATAGTGATAAGTTATAAGTGTAACAGTAGTTGAGGGGTGTACCTCGTCCTTCACCCAGAGTTAAAATACTCAGTTGATGGGTGTGTTTTAAGACATTCTCGGGGATAAAACTTGGACTGGTTTTTATTTAGTAGTGGACTAAATTAACCCGAGAGTGTAATAAAGTTCCACCACTGATATCTAACTACATCACAGACAAAAGGCATGCCATAAGAATAGTGTAGGTCAGATAATTAGGGAAAGAAATAATTGAATAAAAATAACATATAACATTATAATAGAGCTCCATATAGATAGTAGTGGCCACAAAAGTCAGACAAGATACCTAGAAATATCAGTGTGAGGTTGATTGATCAATGATGCACCAGGAGCAATCCCAAGAAAATTATGACCCTAACTGGATTGGACCGGACTGGACAGTTTGCACTTCTTGGGATGGTTTGCAGATTCAACAAGCAGAAGCCAAGCGCTGTTGGTAAGATTGCCCTCTCAATTTCTTCTTGCTTTTGGTGTTGAACTCTGATATAAAAAGAAATAGGTGACAGCAGAATGCAGTAAATGCCTCAGCTAAGCTCTCGGGTATAAAATTATTTTAGAACTGATTTTAAGAAAAAAAAAAGTATTCCTTTGGCATTTAATGGTCATTGAAAAGCTAAAATCTAAATATTGAGGGGCTAGTAGCAAAAATTAAGCACAGAAACTGACAGTAACATTATGGGAATAAAGAATAGCTTATGTTTTGTCTTAGAAGATACGATTCTGTGTGCCTGCACTGTTATCTTGGTTTAGCCCTCACCATGAGCTTGGTTTTGGCTGTAAAAATAACAGAGACATGTCTGAATAAAAATGTGCCATGTAAGTCTGTGCAAATAAGCAGCTTTATGGTTGGATATATATATTTTTAATAATATATATGTAACATAAATGGGGGTTTCAAATAATACTTTGATGGATGCAGTTAACCCCTGAAAGATCTAAAACTATTGTTGACTGTAACAGCATTACTTTGAAAATGCATTTCAACTCTGTTTTATATGTTTTAGGACGGGCTTGAGTAAAAAGATTACAATAAAATTATGTTATTGAGGTTAATGTTATGTTTAATTTATGTTTTAATCTAGTAAACAAGCATTAACAGTTCTGGATTGCTCAAAACTGTCTTTTCTCTCTCATTAGATGTCAGCTAACGTCTGTTTCACACCGCAAGCATCAGCGGCGCGTGAGCAGAGCGTGAGCAGCGCCTGTGTTTTCGGCATCCATGTTAACAGATTAGAGCTTTCATACCGCACGCAGCAGCAGCGATAGTTTCGGCGCTGGGTCTATTTTTGCCGCGCTGCTCATGCTCAATTAAAGTGACAGTGCATTGATAATGACCAAAACACATTGAATGACAGTAAAAAGCACAATTTTACCCAATAAATGCGTTAATAATGTCAAATGGCTTATATATAATCATTCAAATTAACTTAAAAAAATTAAAAACGGCAACAAACATTTATTTAGGCCCGAACTACAAAACCAAATGTAAAACAATTTTAGTATTAGTTTTGCTTAAGTTGCACACTAGTGTTGTAGGAGAGGGGAAATAGAATATATACGGGATTTGTACTCCATAGCGAAGTGTATTGTGGGTAGTGTAGTTCGACATGCATGCTGGATTATTTGAGCTCGCTGTGTGCTGTGCAGCTGAGCAGAGCAAGAAAGTTTTAATCGGCTTTGTTTTATGTTCACTCGAGTTATTCCTACCAGGAGCTGTTTGCACTGTGAATCTGACAACACAAAAATTAGTAAAAGAAGGGCATGCATTGGTTACTTTTGTCCGTCTCATCCTCTGCACGAGCTTGAATTAACAAGCTGTTATTCTGCTGCTGGACATCACTGAAGCGGAGAAAGCAACTAGTTTGATCATGTATAAATATCATAATAACTATATTGAATAAATATGATTATAACTAGGTCTACAGCAACCTGATAATCAAAAAACTAATGACATGATATCACAGGTGATTGTCTTCTGACTGTAGAAGACATGGGACCCCTCCTAAACCCCAGGGCGTCTACCCGAAAAGGGGGATGTTTAATGTGAAAGATGGTGCTGGACTGGGGTGATGCTCTATTGGCCTAAAGCATCCTTAGAGGGGAACTGTTTGAAGTTACAGTAATCTGCCTCAGTGGCCCCGTCCAGACCTGATCACGAGAATCCTGCCTTTATTGAGGACATGTCTGTCCTTGGGACAAGCATTAACGGACTATGCCAGGGTATGATACCCTGAAGGAGATGATTGGTAAAAAGTTAATGGCAATGGGCTTTCGAGAACCATTGGAGACAGTACAGTTTCTTAAAATTTTACCAATATCGATGTGGTTGGCTGCTTTAACAGCACTAGATATTTTATATGTCTGAATTTTAAGAATGCTGAATTCCTGAATGTGAAGCTGAGATTATTTTTTACTGATGTGTCTGATTTTTCATACTATTTTACTGATGCAGGTCCTTATGCATGGCAAAGGACAATTTCAAGATGGTGTTGGCTAAAGATAAAGACTGGCTGTGAGATGGTTTGGATAACACAGCTGAATGGAATTAAGCAGTTAAGATAAAATAATTACAAGAAATTCTCTTAGTCTTTAAATAATTCCAACTGAGTTTTAAGAGATCAAACTTTTGACATTTGGAATGCTGGTGAATGATTAAAGATTCTGAATTGTAATCATTTTAATGTTATAGTCTAAGACTATTGAAAATTTCTGTGCATGAAACAGAGAGACAGAGACTGTTTGAGTGAAGCCGTGAGTGGTGTTTTGTTTCTGTTATCGACTTGCTTAGCAACAATATTAAGAAAACAAAACACACCAGCTGATTGTCTCAGAAAAGACATTGATTATAAACATGAAAACTTTGAAACCTGATAAAAGGTGAAGATCTAGGTGAAACTGGAAAAAGAATTTTAAGAATAAATTTGTGCGAGTTCAACACCTAAAGCAAACTTAGTTATGATTTGTCCTTGTATGAATATTGTCACTAACCTCTGGAATGAGTGTTATATCATCATCGATTGAATAAGCAAAATATCAAACATTGCAGAAGTCAATAATGCTGAGTGAATCTAATGAAAAGATGATACAGACCATGAGATGAGCTTTAAATGGATGGGTTATCCGGCTCTGTTTGCAATGGTTAATGATGACTTATTTTCCTGATTCTGTTTACTCTCGGGAAATAATAATAATTGTGAAAGGTTTTATTAATTTGAAGCTGTGAAATTGAAGACTGCCATCCATATTAGGTTACAAACACATGTTTAAATTCATTGAGAGTTCAATGGTTAATTACAGTTAACTCTTTGCTATCTGAATGTTAAAGGTAAATATTTAGATTTGATGACATTTAAACAGTGACATTGGCTAAGTCACTAACCGGCTAAGTCAAGAGGTGCTGTTTGTCAGATGTTTGTGAAACTGTTCTTCTCTTAGTCACCACCAGTGTGTTTACGGTAGACACAACACATTAACAACCCCACCTACTGCAGTGTAGGAGTGTTGGTAAACAGTATAGAGTCACTCAGCCTTTTCAAAGATTATTCAGACAGAAACATCCTGTGCACATGAGAAAATGTTTTGCTGCATTCATGTCATGTGTTTGCGTCGAATGAGCAAAACTCTGTAGACACTAATCAGATCTGTATGGTTTCTCTCCAGAGTGAATCCTCTTTTGTGTTTTTAGATGTGTTAACCGATTAAACCTCTTGTCACAGTGTGAACACTTGTGCGGTCTCTCCATTGTGAATCATCTGGTGCAGTTTCAATTTTGGAGCTTTAATAAAAGTCTTCTCACACCCAAGCACATATACTATTTCACACCAGTGTGGGTATTCATGTGTTTATTAAGGTCTGATGATTGGGTGAAACTCTTCCCACACTGAGTGCAGGTGAATGGTTTCTCTCTGGTGTGGCTCGTCATGTGTAGATTAAGGGATGATGATTGGCCGAAACTCTTCCCACACTGAGTGCATGTGAATGGTTTCTCTCCAGTGTGGATCCTTGTGTGTTGATTAAGGTGTGATAAGCAGTTAAAACTCTTCCCACACTGAGTGCAAGTAAATGGTTTCTCTCCAGTGTGGATCCTCATGTGAATATTAAGTTTGCTTTTGCTTGACAAACTCTTTCCACACTGAGTGCAGGTGAATGGTTTCTCTCCAGTGTGGATCATCATGTGTTGATTAAGGGATGATAATTGCCTGAAACTCTTCCCACACTGAGTGCATGTGAATGGTTTCTCTCCAGTGTGGATCCTCATGTGTTGATTAAGGGATGATGATTGCCTGAAAGTTTTCCCACATTGAGTGCAAGTAAATGGTTTCTCTCCTGTGTGGATCCTCATGTGAATATTAAGTTTGCTTTTGCTTGACAAACTCTTTCCACACTGAGTGCAGGTGAAACAATTCTCGTATCTCCCTTTCAAACTACCATCAGTCTGTAAATGCGTTTGTTCCTCAATTTTGACATGATGTTCCTCCTCTTTACTCCCCTCATTCTCTTCAATTAGGTCTGAAATATACAAAAGAACATTAGTTTTCATTAAGTCTTAAAACTCTAATCAATGCAATACCTGGCTGCTGGGTATATAAAGATGTTACAAATTGTGCTAGAAAAGCTTGTAGGAGCAAAAAGGGGCCGATGCGGGTGTAAATGGTGAGAGAAGAGTGGACGTTGCTACTGGAGTGGTGTACTGGCTGACTGAATATGTACAACTGTGTGTGCTCCCGAGCCAGTGTTAATTGCATGGACCGGGCGGGAGAGTGAGGTAAATATAATGGTTTGAAGCAAGTATGCGTGAGCTCTGTTAGAGAGGCTTACAATGGCAGTGGTGAAATGTAGCTATAAAGTTCAGCAGAGTGTCTCTGCTGCTGCACACGTGTGAAGAGTGTCAGTATCATGAAATTATTAAAAGGTAACTATGCATCCACAGGGGCAATTATACTACTGTGGCAGAACAGAGTATCAGAATAAAAATTTGGAAGTGTAACAAAGCTCAGGCAGAGCATCACTGCTGCGGCAGTGGTGCAGAGGGGAATGAAGCTCAGCGGAGCGTCTTTGTTGTGATGTGCGATGGAAGTCAATAATAAAAAGTAAAACTATGCTTTTGCAGAAGTGTTTTAACTGCTTTGGCAGTGATGGGGGTGTGTCAGTAGTGGTATGGATGAATGATCCAGCGTCAGTGCTGCAGCAGTGGTGCGAAGGGGAATGAAGCTCAGCGGAGCGTCTCTGCTGCAGAAGTGCAATGAAAGTCAATATTGGAAGGGAAATATGCCTCCGCAGAGACGCTTTAACCGCTGTGACAGTGCTGGGGAGTGTATCAGTAGTGAATGGCTAAATGGAAGTGTATATGAGCTCAGCAGATCATCACTGCTGCAGCAGTGGTGTAGAGGGAAATTAAGCTCAGCTCAGCATCTCTGCGACTGCAGAGGTGCGATGAAAGTCAGTATTAGAAGAAAAGTATGCCTCTGGAGAGACGTTTTAACTGCTGTGGCAGTGCTGGGGAGTGTGTCAGTTGTAAATGATTAAATCAAACTATAAGCAGAGCAACCGTGCTGAGCTGTGCTGACACATTCTGTGTTGACGTCGCGGCTCTGTTGCCAAGCTACCACAGCTGGCTCAGCAGAAGCGCATTAGTCATCAGACATTCATCCTCAATAAAATACACTACTGTTTGAAAGGGTTTTTAAACCATAGAGCGGTCTCTAGAAGAGAAGTGTATAACTCATCACATTCTTACGAAGATATTTTATTTATTTAAAGTTATTATTTAATTGACGTGCATATAATAATGTGTGACATAATTACTAACCTGTCATCTAAAATCTTAAAAACAATGAAATAGCCTATTGTTTTTATTTATGGCTAGAGCTTGATTAATTTGATTGACAAGGCAATGAGACTTTTACTTCACCTGACTGAATGTGAGTTTATTGCTGTATTTGACAGCACAAAACCCGCTCTGATGCGGGAGAGAAATTTACCAACGACTGCATTTGTTGCTGAAAGACTTTCTGTTTTCTGCCGCACAACAAGTAAAGCGAATGTAGACAAGCTTAACATCATCGATGTCCAAATTCCACAACACCATCACTATATTCATGGAACACGAACATGCAAACTCTTTTGACAACGAGGAAATAATTGCACTTTTTTTTTTTTTTTTTTTTTTTTTTTTTTATTGGTTTTAATGAACATACAAACGTAAACAAAAAAGGGCAAAGACAAATATATCAGTAGACAAATATAGCAGCAAAAGGCAAAGAGAAAAAAAAAATCTATAATTAAATTATTTCAAAATAATAATAATAAAGAAATAAATAAACATACCAACAAAATACAAAAAAGAATAAAAATAAAACATAATACACAAAGTTATGCAGTGATTAAGGTCACACATATTGTGAAAATACATCAGATGTGTTCATAGAGTCAGAGGATCATTAGAGGCATCCATATTTTTTGAAAGGCATCCCCTTTGTTTTTTAAGTAGTATGTATATTGTTCCAAGGGCATTGTTTCATTCAAGAGTTTTATAAAGAGTTCAAATGTTGGAGGTTTTTGTTGGTTCCAGTTGAGCAAAATGCATTTTTTTGCTAGATAGGAGATGATGCCGAGTCTCTTTATAGAAATAGGATCAAGTGTCTTGTTCAGTTCTGTACCAAAGAGGTATAGTGTTGGTGTGTTGTCCAATGGAACTTGCAAAGCTTTGGCTGTAAAGTCCTGTACTGCTTTCCAGAAAGATTTTAGCTTTTTGCATTCCCAAAAAACATGCATGATTGATCCTAAATAGGCTTTACATCTGTGACACCTGGATGATACATTAGGGTACATTTTGCTCAAACGAAGTGGGGTCAGATACATCCTATGTATAAATTTATAATTTTGTTCAGTTATTCTGTTATTGGAAAGGGGAATGAAAGTATTCTGGCATATAGCCTCCCACTGATCGTCATTAAAATTATATCCCAAATCTCTTTGCCACACGTTTTTGAGTGATCCCAGTGAAGAGTTGTAATATTCTAATAGTGCAGAATATATCTCCGAGATTTTTCCTTTTAAAGATTCAGAGTTCACCAAAATCTCCTCTATATTGGAAAGCTTTAGGGATAGTTGACCTCTCTTTTCGTGACTAATTATCAAATGGCGAATTTGCAGATATTTATAAAAATCCTGTCTTGGTATCTTGAACTCTTGCCTTAAGTCTATGAAGGATTAAAGGGTATCATTGATAAACAGATCTCGGAACTGACATATACCATGTTCTTTCCACTTTATAAACAAAGATTTCCCAAGCGAAGGTGGCAAATCTGGGTTAGGGGACAGAGGGGCTAGCATAGATATTTTAGCAGAGAAACCACAAAACCTTTTTGCATCTTGCCAGGCCCGAAGAATGTTGTGGATAACATAGGTTCTTGTCACTGGGGGTAATTTTCCCATATTGTTAATGAAAGGAAGAGATGTCAGAGGTATAGGTGAGCAAAGAGCTTCTTCAATATCTGTCCAGTGAGCAGTTCTTGATGGTTGTATCCAACCAATCATCCCCTTTATCTGCGCAGACCAATAGTATAACTGTAAGTCAGGAAGGCCTAACCCTCCTTTCTCTTTTGTGTTAGTTAGTGTTTTAAAAGATATTCTGGGTGCAGAGTTCTTCCAGATAAAAGAGCTTATCAGTTTGTTAACATTTTTGAAAAAATCTTTATTTAAGTAACAGGGCAAGGATTGAAATAAAAAATTAATTCTTGGTAATATATTCATTTTTATTACGTTAATTCTTCCAAGCAGTGAAATGGGGAGCAAATTCCAATGTTCCAAATCTTCCTTAATCTTTTTAATAAGTGGGGGGTAGTTTATGTGAAATAAATCTTTGAGATTAGGAGAAACATTCACCCCTAAATATTTAAATCCAGTCTGAGACCAGGTGAAAGGTGAGGTGGTCTTTAGCTTATTAGAAATTGGCATGTTCATTAAAAATGCATTAGACTTTGATAGATTAATTTTATAGCCTGATATTCTCCCAAATGTATTTATCAGATCTAGTGCTGCTGGTACTGAATTTTCTGGATTGTTTAAGTACAGGATTATATCGTCGGCATATAGTGAAATTCTGTTTTCTATTTTATCAATACAAATCCCTGATATTTTACTGCTGAGCCGTACGGCCTCTGCAAATGGTTCGATGGCTAAATTAAATAAAAACGGGGACAGGGGGCATCCCTGCCGACATCCTCTATGCAGACCAAGTTTTTCGGACAGAGTCCCATTTACACATATTTGGGCTTGCGGGTTGCTATACATAGACTTTATCCACCCAAGACATCTATCGCCAATATTGAATTTCTTTAGAACTGAGAATAGGTATGGCCACTCGACCCTGTCAAACGCTTTTTCAGCGTCCAGAGATATTATTAATGCTGGTTGTTTGTACAGGGCCGAGTGGTCAATTATATTTAGTAATCGTCTAACATTGTCAAATTCATTTCGAGTTTTTACAAAGCCAGATTGGTCAGGATTGATAAGTTTGGGCAGTAAGTTTTCTAATCTACGAGCGATTAATTTGGATATTATTTTAAAGTCAACTGGGAGCAATGAAATAGGGCGGAAAGAGCTACATTCTGAGGCATCTTTATCTTTCTTGTGTATCAAGGATATTGCAGCTATCTTCAATGTTTCGGGAAGAGTTCCATTTTGAACAAAATCTGTAATCATTGGCATAAACAAGGGTTCAATCTGAGGCCAAAAGGCCTTGTAGAATTCTACAGGATATCCATCCAAGCCCGGTGCTTTTCCAGTGGGGAGTGATAAAATAGCTTGAAACACCTCCTCTGAAGTAAATGGAGAATCTAGTAGTTCCTTTTCCTCCTCAGATATTGAGGGCAAGGATATCTGCTGCAAAAACAACTTAATATCAACTTCGGAGGGGTTATCTGATGTATAGAGCTTTGTATAGTAGTCAAAAAAAGAGGATTTTATTGATTGCAAATCATATTTCAGTTGGCCTGCTGCATTACGTATACATTTTATAGTACGTTCAGCCTGCTCCTTTTTGAGTTGATAGGCTAAAAGCTTGCTTGGTTTATTACCATATTCATGATAGTGTTGTTTAGTAAAAAATAAAAGTTTTTTGGCATGATCAATTTGAAGTAAGTTAAGACTATTTCTAACAGTGTTGAGCTTCTTCTTGTTTGCCTCTGTAGGTGACTGTTTGTGAAGTTGTTCTAAGCAGGAAAGCTCTGTTTTCAGTTGTTCAGTTTGTTTGTTTATCTTTTTTTTCCTTGCAGATGCATATGAAATCAGTTGTCCCCTAAGCACTGCTTTAGCTGCATCCCAAATCACTGCAGGAGTGACAGGGGAGGCCTCATTTTCTTGTCTGTATTGTTCCAGCCATTGCCAAATATTATTACAGGCTTCTGTGTTCGTAAGGAATGAAGAATTAAATTTCCAGTACCTTGTTGAGTGAATCTGTTCGTGTAGCAACAGCCGAAGGTAGACTGGTGCATGGTCAGATATAAGGATTGAACCTATACTACAGGAATTAACAGATGGTAGTAAACCCTGTGGTACGAGAAAAAAGTCCAATCGAGAATATGTCTTGTGTCTCGCTGAATAAAAGGTATAATCTTTAACTAAAGGATTAAACTCTCTCCACACATCAACAAGGCCTGCATCATTAGAAGCCATTTTTAAAGCCTTTGACGCATTGGGGTTAGAGGCAAAGGGTGAAGATTTATCTAAGCTACTTTCCATACAACAATTGAAATCTCCAGCTATTGTTCCAAACTCTGTATTGTATTGGCTAAATAGGGTAATCATTTTTATCATGAATTTAGGACAGTCTGCGTTTGGGGCATAGATGTTGAGCAATGTAAGTTCCCTGCCGTAGAGTGTTCCATGTATAAGTACATACCGACCCTCTGGGTCATTAAATTGTTCTTTAAATATAAATGGAAGATTTTTATGAATCAGTGTTGCTACCCCCCTTTTATTACTCGCAAAACTTGAAAAATATACCTGTCCTACCCAATCTCTTTTAAGTTTTTTATGCTCCTCACTGGACTGATGTGTTTCCTGTAGTAGTGCAACATCAGCCTTTTCCTTTTTTAAGAATGTAAGAATTCTTTTACGTTTAATAGGATGCCCTAAGCCTCTGACATTAAATGACATTATATTAAGTATATTGTTAGCCATTGGAAATCGTATGTTTCCATATTTTGTTGTGTGACTCGAAGTAATGGAGCAGTGTGAACATAATAATAATAAATAAAAGAAGGAAAAAATAAAAAAATATATAAAAAACGAAACGAGACATCCCCCCACCCCCAGAACAAAAGCCTAGTCCCCAAATGACAAGGCATCTTTATATAACCACAACTTTCCTGTAGCACCTAATTAAAACGGCCAACAATAGGTGTCCACAACAACGCGTAAAAGAGTATATTAACATGTAACGTTAGGCTAGACATAGCCTGCAGCTTTACTTTATGAATGAAATTGAATATAACAAAGCTCCCGTTATTTAAGTCAACCAAAAATTATTTAACTAAGAAAAAGCAAGATTTTGTATAGGGATCGTAGCAAAAAGCAAACAAAATAATAACGTTAATAGTAATAAAATCCAGGAAAACGGGAATTATGTCCTCATATTAAGTATACAGGTGGTTAACGGATAAGTTCAAAATTTAGTCTTTAGTTATGTAACAGGTAAAATATATCTATTCCCAAACAAATGGTCCAACCTGGTCATAAAGTTTGCGGTCAAGTAGTGCTAATGCTGCGATGGAACTCCTCGGCTTCGTGCGGTGTGGAGAACAGCTGGATCTTACCGTTGTGGAGCACCCTCAGCTTACAGGGATGGTGAAACCCGCGGAAGTTTCCCATGCTCAAAAACTTTCTTTTGACATCGTTAAACTCACGCCTCTGTCGAATCGTTTCTGCTGAGAGATCTTGGGCAAATGAGATTTTGGATCCATCGTGGATGATATCTCGATTTCTCGCGTTGCGCAGTACAAATTCCTTGTCTTGAAATTTGAGAAAGCGGACGAGCACCGGTCTGTTTTGGTTAGGAGTTGCAGGTGCCAGCGTACGATGGGCCCTTTCCAGTGTGAAGGATTTATCGGGTTCAAGACCTATCCATTGAGGGAGTGTGTCGTGTATAAAGTCCAGTAAAGAGCGTGTACCCTCTGCTCCTTCCTTAAGACCGAACACACGGATGTTCTTCCTCCTTCCGCGGTTTTCCAAGTCGTCCGTTTTCATTTCCAGATGTGCAATCCGTTTGGTCGCCATGGTCAACTCAGACTCCGTTCTGTCCAGTCTGTCCTCAATTGCAGAAATGCGCGACTCCGTTTCCTCTATGCGTTTCTCGTTCGCAGAAATCTCACGTTTGATGTCAGTCAGGCTGTTTTCCAAAACTGAGACAGAGCTTGCCATTAGTTCAAGGCGGTTGTTTATGCCATCTAGTTTTGATCCGAATTCGGAGCGAAGCGCTTTTAACTCAGTTAGCACCTCAGCTAAGTCCGCCATGCTGCCGGCCTCCACACTCTCTGTCGAAGGTGATACTTTCGCGCTTCGTGTACTCGTCGTCTTGCGTGCTTTAGTAAAAATATCACATTCCTTCAAAGGCAGTGGTTTAGGCATAGCCAGACCCAGGTTAATAGTCAGTTTGTAAAAGGTAGGAATAGTTTTTTTACGCGAAGTTGAGGAGAGCTCTCAAACTACGCAGCCATCCTCGTCGAGCTCACGTGCGCCCCCATAATTGCACTTTTTAATTCAAAGCCCAGGCGGCTTGTTAATTTAATTCCAGCGAGACCACCTGAAGGACGGTTACTGAGTGTTGTAATGTCGGCCGTCCAAAAGTCTACGGTAGAAAGTCAACCCTTTATAATATTTTTGGACTTTGCTTGAAAGCTTTACAGAGTGGCACTGTAACTGTCCAATGTACTAGAGCTGCACGATTCTGGCTAAAATGAGAATCGCGATTTTTTTGCTTAAATTTAAGATCACGATTCTCTCAGGATTCTGTAGATGTAAAATAAAAGTATGGTAAAAACAAACACATGGCACAACATCGATAATAATATTATGTCTTGGTCTACTGGTTTCTATAAATAATTCTGTTCTACTTATAATAATTATGATGTTGAATTATTATGTTTGAGATATATGCCTGCAATCTGTCATATTAGACAATTGTATTCACTGGTAAAATCAGACATTTGTCATTATCAGATTATATTCAACATTAAATAGGCTAGAGTAGTTATACGGACACTGTAAACATTTATTTTCATGCACAACTGTGGGTTCGCTATGAAAGAAAAAAAAACATATCAAAGCTTGTCGTAATCATAACTCTAAAATGCGATTTGATCATTTAAATGAAGTGCACACTTTAGTACTGTTAATACTTCCCGCACGGCTCCCAAACGATCACTCTGTGCCACAAACTGAATATTATTTACAACTTTATTACCTGTTACTCGCAACATATGCAGGTTCTGTTCCCTAAAGTAGACGCGCATGTGTCTATTATGAAGTAGAGCACGCGCCTTTTCTGCTCACGTTCAGCAGCTCACGTCACGTGTGATTTCTTGGCCGCGAAAACATCATTATATGAAGACAAAAATGACATTTCTAGGTAAACTATAGCTTATAAATACAGTATTTTCATTCTCCATTCAACATCATTTGGAGGTGTCAATGTCACTGAGCAACGTATGTGAAACAATGAAAAGACTCGACCGGCCGCCTTTTTTTCTTTCCTGAACTTAAAAGAATGATTGACAGAATCGTAGAAATGCAGGATTAAGATCGTCTAGGGCAGGGGTCACCAATCTCGGTCCTAGAGGGCCGGTATCCCTGCAGGGTTTAGCTCCAACCTGCCTCAACACACCTTTCTGGATGTTTCAAGTATACCTAGTAAGACCTTGATTAGTTTGTTCAGGTGTGTTTGATTAGAGTTGGAGCTAAAATCTGTAGGACACCGGCCCTCCAGGAACAAGTTTGGTGACCCATGGTCTAGGGGGTCGAATCGAGATCGCGATCTTTTAACGATTAATTGTGCAGCTCTACAATGTACTGTTGTATGATTTATATAATACCCTTTATATGCACCAATAAACAAGTCGAATGAATGAGTCAAATAAATATGCATTCTTAAATGTCGGTATTGCTTTTACTCAAAATATCACTAGGTTATATTTTTACCATCAAACTGTAGTATATTTTATATCACTATAAACTTTTTATATATATATAATATAAAAAACACAGCGGATATAAAACCACTGTGTAATTTAATTGATTGTTAAAAATGAAATAATATAAGTTAATATAAATAATATAATTTAAACCAGGGTTTCAGCACGTTTCGCCAAGTAAAAAGCAAGACTTTTATGACATTTTTAAGACCATTATGAATGAAATTTTAGACTCATAAAGGGCTAAAGGCAAAATAATTTTTCAAATGACCCAGATGGAAAAGATTTTTTTTTGTTCTGTAAAAAATATTATAATTTTATATATTTAATAACCAAATAATAAATGAATAATAAAAAATACAATAATTTAGATATTTCTTAGCAAAAGATTTTAAATATTGTGTAAAAACAAGCAAGCTTTACTTATCCATACACTTTTCCAAACATAAACTTTCTTTGAAAAAATAGTAAAAAAATGAACAAATGTTTTAAAAGTTTTAAAAACTATAATAAACTAAATCTCTGCACAACAATCTGTCTAGGTTGATGTCCTCAGCAGTAAATACATGGAGCAAGTTTAAACAAATGTTATTGTAAGTTAAATAATTAAAGCATTATGATAAATAAAGTTAAAATGACCTTTTTGAATAAAAAGTTAAAGGTTTTATTGAGATGGATTGTTAGTGATTGTATGGGTTTTGGCCAGATTGGGTAGAAAAACATGAACAAATAAAAATGAAGACTTGTTTAAAACAAGAGTTAAGACCTACAACACAATATTTAAGTAAATCTAAGACTTTTTAAGGCCTAAAAGTTTAGATTTTGGAATTTAAGACATTTTAAGACCCCTGAAACCCTGTTTAAACACAACAGCCCTGGAAATTAGTTATAATAATAATAATTATGTAATTCTAACTCAGATAATATCTGTGAGAACTAGCAACAACTACTATAAAAAACAAGTTTAAACCCATGAAAAAGTTGATGAAAAAGGAATTGTGATCAACGTGACATATGCAAATGGAAAGTACTAAGCCAACACTATCCCTGTAATAGCAGATATCTCCTATGAGAATACTGTAGGTTTATATAAAAACAAATTTAATGTTTTTATTTATTTTATATAGCGCCAGTGCACAAGGACGCTTTACAAACAGTAAGAGAACAAGAAAAGCAATAACCTTAAGAGCGTAGATAAAATAAGAGACTAATAATACATAAAAGAATGACAAAAGAGATAAGAACAAGAAAGAAACTTATTCCTGTCTTTCAATGAGTGCTTATGTGCATTTAGGAGAACTAGGCAGCACCCTCAGGGCTGCAAGATGGATTAATTTAGTATACTTATTATTAAAATATATCTGAATGAGGATCAAATGATTGAGTTGGTCTTTGAGAATGAAAATCAACCTGTTTGTTCCTGCGGATCTTCCTGTTTGACTGTGAATGTTTCTTCAATCTTCACATCTTCACTCTCCTCTTTAATAAACGCCATCTTTATAACAGTGTGGAGATCAGTCGCTTCAGCAGCAGTTTTTCTCTGTGTTTGGACACTTTATCCTGTTTAAAATGAACATAACATTAAAAAAATGTCCTGTACAAAATGAATAAAACAATGAACAGCAACAAAATAACTTCTCTTCAACAGTTTCTTTATATGAGAGTCATTAAGCAGAAATCAGGTAAAAGTCTGAGCAAGAAACAAAATGCCACAAATGACCTGAACAAAAGTAGTACTCTATTTTTTATATAGGGATGTATACTTAGAATGAAATGACATTATGCTATTTAATAAATTAAACCTTCATTAAAACACGTACAGACATTGCTTTTGCTTTATTCAAACAATAGCCCTTATTACTATGAGTAAAATAGTACTACGTTGTATAAAGAGTAAACATAATATTGTTAATAGCAGGTACATAATTTACTATCAGGTAAAAACCTGAAACTTTAATCAATCGCTTTTATTCATGTAAAAGCTTTCAAACAAACCTCATTCCAGTGGAATCACAGTACAGGAGCGGCGCAGCCTTATGACGTCACACGCCACGCCAAAATAAAAGTCTTTTTGTTTAGCTTTTTATTGTCACTTACTGGTGCAGTCATGACTTGTTGATACATTTACTCTAAACATTTGTAAAACAATTAAAAAACGTTTTTAATCCACTAAGACTAATTAAAAATGTGGGCAATACATTATAGATTAATTTTATTTAACAAATATTATAATTAAGCCTATTTTTCAATTGTGCCTAGACTGCACTAAAACATAGTAGATATAGCCTATGAAGTTGTAGAAATAGGAAAGTTGATGTCATAATTACGAGGATGAGATTTGGATATTAATAGTAATGTGCTTTAGACCTGCAAGTCATCATAAAGTAGATTAATTTTTTTTATTGTTCTAGAAATGTTTAGATTAAAAGTTTTGATCAATTTCAAACACTGTTTATCTGTGCGTGTGTCTCTGTGTGTGTGTGTGTGTGAGAGAGAGAGAGAGAGAGAGAAAGAGAGCGATAGTGTAAAGTGGAAAACGAGGGAGAAATGTGCATGACTCCAACATTAAGTGGCAAAAAAAAGCTAAACAAAAAAAGACTTTTATTTTGCCGTGGTGTGTGACATCATATGGCTGCGCCACTCCTGCACTGGGATTCAACTGGAGAGAGGTTTGTGTTTAAAACTTTTACACAGACATAAACCAATTGATTTAAGTTTCATCCAATGCTAAATTATGAAGTTGCTGTTGAAAATATTATTTAACCCTTTATACAACGTAGTACTGTTTTACTCACAGTAATGAGGGCTATTGTTTGAATAAGTTTACAGAAATGTGAGTAATAAGTGTTTTAATGTAGGTTTAATTTATTAAATAGCATAATGTTATTTCATTCTAAGTATACTTCACTGTATAAGAAATGGGGTACTAGTTTTAATCAGCTCATTTGTGGATATTGTTTTTTGCTCTGACTTTCCTGATTTCTTTTTGTTAATGACTCTTATATAAAGAAACAGCTGAAGCAAGTGTTAAAGAGAAGTTATTTTGTTTCTGTTCATTGTTTTATTTTTTTTAAACAGGACATTTTTTTTATTGTTTTGCTTATTTTAAACAGAATAAAGTGTCCAAACAGAGAAAAACTGCTGCTGAAGCGACTGATCTCCACACTGTTATAAAGATGGCGTTTATTAAAGAGGAGAGTGAAGATGTGAAGATTGAAGAAACATTCACAGTCAAACAGGAAGATCAGCGGGAACAAACAGGTTGTTTTTTTTATTTTAGACCAACTCAGTCATTTGATCCTCATTCAGATATATTTTAATAATAAGAATACTAAATTAATCCATCTTGCAGCCCTGAGTGTGCTGCCTAGTTCTCCTAAATGCACATAAGCACTCATTGAAAGATAGGAATAAGTTTCTTTCATTACTTGTTTTCATGTCTTTTGTCATTTATTTTATGTATTATTAGTCTCCCATTTCGTCACCTTGGAATTTTAGGTTCTATCTACTTTCTGAATGATTTTGAGATATTGAGCTTCAAAGTTTTTTGCATCCCATAGCAAACAGTATGTGTGTAACATTTTTTTTTTTTTTTAAATAAAAAGTCTTAATGTATACAACTTATAAAAAAAATCCTATAATGTAAATAAGATGTCATTTAATAAGAAAATGTCAATATCTCAATTTTGACAAAAGGTTATTGCTTTTCTTGTTCTCTTACTGTTTGTAAAGCGTCCTTGAGCACTTGCACTATAGAAAATAAATAAAAAACAATAAATAAATAAAAGTATAACTGCTGACGATATTTGACCAACAGTTTTCTAATAGAAGATATCTGCTACTGTGGGGATAGTGTTTTCTTAGCACTTTCCATTTGCAAATGTCATGTTGATCACAATTTCCTTTTCTTCATCAACTTCTTAATGTGTTTAAACTTGTTTTAATAGTTGTTACTAGTTCCCACAGATAGTATCTGAGTTAGAATTACATTATTATTATAATAACTAATTACCAGGGCTATTGTGTTTAAAGTATGTCAAAAAACGTGGATGCCCCCAATTTGAAATATACTGAATGAAATGGACACTAAAACAATTAATTGTTATTAAATGCTTTTTTAAATAGGGTTTTCTTAAAATGTCGTAAATTCCAAACTCCAAATTTCACGCCTTAAAAAGTCCTAAATTTACTGAAATATTGTGTTTTAGGCCTAAAAAATTATTTATTTATTTTTTTTACATTTTGCTTTGTTCATGTTTTGTTACCCAATCTGGCCAAAACCCATACAATCACCAACAATCCATCTCAATACAACTTTCAACTTTTAATTCAAAAAGGTCATTTTAACTCTATTCATCATAATGGTTTAATTATTTTCCTTACAATAACTCTTGTTTTAACGTGCTCCTTGTCTTTACTGCTCAGGACATCGACCTGGACAGATTGTTGTGCATAGATTTAGTTTATTAAAGTTTTAAAACTTTTAAAACATTTTTATTATTTTGTTTTAAATAAAGTGTATGTTGGAAGAAAAGTGTGTGGATACAAGTAAAGCTTGCTTGTTTTTATACAATATTTAAAATATTTTGCTCAGAAATATCTAAATATGTTTTTTAGTTTTATTATTCATTTATTATTTTATTATTAAATGTATTAAATTATAATATTTGTTGATGGGACAAACAAAAATCTTTTTCATCTGGGCCATTTGAAAAATACCTTAGCCTTATGAGTCTAAAATTTAATTTATAATTGTCTTAAAAAGTCTTACATTTAACTTGGTAAAACCTGCAGAAACCTTGGTTTAAAATGTCAAAAAACATGGATGCCCTTAATTTGAAATCTGCTGAATGAAATGGACACTAAAATAATTGATTATTATAAAACATTGTACAGTATTCTAAACTATATGATGTTGTGGGATGACATGAGCAAAACGAACAAATTATAGTGGAACAATAACATTTAGCAGTGCACTGACTACAACTGGCCAACAAACTAGTCTAAAAATGACTTTTGTTGCTTAAGAAATGGATTACAGCATGCTGATGATATGCAAAAAATTTTTTTACCCTGGGTCATTCTAACACTGGATAAACAGAATCCTGGGTTATGTGTAATCATGTTCCACACTGCTCATGCTATACCTGGGGTTAACAAATAATCCTGGGTGTTCATTAACATACGGTTCACATTCCCAAACCCCGGGGTTAACATTATTATTTGTTTATTTACAATTTTACTGTCCCTGATTGGACAAACAGCAGGAAACCTTTTTAGATGGCATTTCTGCATCTTGTCGGGTATATAAAATGTCATCATGTAGGTCTTCAGCTATATCTCAGGACATGCACAAAGGCAAGAAAACAAAGACAAAAATACAAACGAAGGAAAACAAGCAGCAAAGTATGTCATCTCGCCATCTCCTCATCACTCCAGTTTACAGCAAACGTGGCATTAAGCATTTGCATAAGTTATATACAATAATGCAAACTCCCAAATATAAGTGTGAATTGTGTGCACTTGCTACAAACATGCAGGATTTGTCTCAAACGGGTCTTCCAAGCAGGTTAAAAATGTTAAAATTGAGTGGTGGATACACATGAGGGAACACAACACGAGTAATCTAGAGCGAGTGCATTTGATCATTTGCATTTAAGGCAGGGAGGGATGCATTGGAGAGGGGTGCGCAACATATTTCAGGACCGGGGGGAGACACACAATTTACTGGAGATTATCATTCGATCATTTGTTTGCGGGCACCCAAGAGTCCCTATGCATATGCGGGAGACTCCTGGAACTTCCGGGAGACTTGGGATGTCTAAAATAGTCTCTAGTAGTCTGACCTTGATTAGCTGGATCAGCTGTATTTGTTTGGGGTTGTAGCAAAACTGGGCAGAGCTCTCAAGGAATCAAGTTTGAGACCCATGCTTTAAAGGCAT
The DNA here is from genome assembly GCF_052040795.2 of Danio rerio. Classification (NCBI taxonomy): domain Eukaryota; kingdom Metazoa; phylum Chordata; class Actinopteri; order Cypriniformes; family Danionidae; genus Danio; species Danio rerio. The sequence goes on along the minus strand of NC_141024.2, from coordinate 44,956,515 downwards.
AGTTCACCCAGAAATGAAAATTGCCTCACCATTTATTCATTCTTTTCAGGATCATTACAGGACATCATTTCATTTACACACAGTCTAATAACCATCAGTGATTCTGCCATTCCCAACCCTTGGTTGCACAAAAAGGTTGGGATAATATTACCTTGGCAAATAAAACACACACACATTCATTCACTCGTAACTATATCTGTTGATGTTTCCAATATACACACACAGACACCAAATAGGTTACACATCCATATTTATTGAACTATTGCAAGTTTCAGGTCTCATCTTTCGTTGTTGTGTGGTGTTGCAGTCCAGGTTACGGGAAGCAACTGGCAAACTCCGGTAGCTGCCTAGAAAGCTTGATAATGCTTAACTTCCACACCGCGCATGCGGGATCACTCAGATAACTGGATTGCCTTAATGTGGCCTGTTTTTGGGGAGAGCTTGTAATACAAAACCAGCGAAATAAGAAAATACATAATAATAATATTGTTAAATACACCTGTTAGGATACCGGAGATGATCTGAATGTAATGTATGTGATCATCTATAAATGTGCAATATTTTATCTAGTATAAAAGCCAGTAATAAAGGGCATCTAGTATAAAAGCCAGACCAGATGGTTGTTAAGGAGGTCTTTTGCAGTAGGAGGCAAATAGTGCTAGTGTACCGGACCTTTTTGTGGAAGGTTGAACAGCAAAGAGCGGTAATTTCTACATGTAAATATTTATATTCTAGTTTGTTTGTTTTGATTTTTGTTTCTTTATTTTTGCTATCTTTTTTACGGATATAATTTGTACATATTTATGAGCAGTTTTGAATGGACTGTAATAAGGAACGGATACTGTCAATAAATTACATTTTGCATATAAGTGCTCTGCCATATTCTTTGTGACCTGTATTCCATCATGCCTCATCACACTCTTCCTTGTGTGGTTTTAAACCTTTATTAGTTTTTTTTTAAATCCTGTTGAGCACAAAAGAAGATTTTTTAAATAAAATTAAAAATGCTGGCTTTCTTTACGTTCCAGAAGAAAGGAAATGTTTAAAACCACATGACGGAGAGTAAATGGTAAGGTCATTGTCATTTTTGGGTGAAACATCCAGTTAATGCTTGTTGCTTTGTGCCTTCATACTAAAGTTAACTTTTTTTTTTAAGACCTGATGGTGCTGAAAGAAGAGACTCATCATTGGAATAAAACGGAAGAGAAACAGTTTGAGAAACACCAAGAATTAACAACTGATGAAAAACCCACACTGACTGAAAAGACTTCATCATGCGGAGGACCTTGGAAATCCAAATCTGCGTGTAATTTTACTTGTCTTCAGTGTGGAAACTGTTTTACTCGAAAACACAACCTTCAAGTCCACATGAGAGTTCACACTGGGGAGAAGCCTTACTCTTGCCCTCAGTGTGGAAAAAGTTTTAAGCAAAATGGCTACCTTAAAGTCCACATGAGAACACACACTGGAGAGAGGTGCTACACATGCCAACAGTGTGGACTACGCTTCTATACTACAGGAAACTTTGCACAGCACATGAGAATTCACACTGGAGAGAGGTCGTACACATGCCTACAGTGTGGAAAAAGCCTCTATCAATCAGCAAACTTGGCAGTGCACATGAGAATTCACACTGTGGAAAAGCCTTACTCTTGCATTCAGTGTGGAAAGAGTTTTAAGCAAAATAGCACCCTTGAAGCCCACATTAGAGCTCACAATGATGGCAGAATTTTTTCTTGCCCACAGTGTGGGAAAAGTTTTGCTCAAAAGCAAGACCTTGAGATCCACATGAGGATTCACACTGGAGAGAAACCTTACACATGCACAGAGTGTGGTAAAAGTTTCAGATTTAAAAGCACACTCAAACAACACATGATAATTCACACCAGAGAGAAGCCATTTACATGTGCTCAGTGTGGAAGGAGCTTCACAACCAAATCTAGCCTCATGAACCACATGAATGTTCACACTGGAACCATAGTGTTCACATGTGATCAGTGTGGAAAGACTCTCACACGCAAAGACTCCATTAAGAACCACATGAAGACTCATTCAGTAGAGCGTTTTAGATGCAGTGAGTGTGGAAAAGGCTTTAAATCTAAAAGAAGCCTTAACAGTCACATGAAGCTTCACAATGGAGAGCAGAGTTCTCAAAATTGAGGTCTTGTCTAGCGGAGCTTAGGGCTCTCTCCCGGGACAGCATGCCAAACAAGTGCGAACTCTTGAATACATATCAAGTTATTGGGAATGAAACCCTTTGAACACCTGAAGATTTAAACTCAATAACTGAAGAGGGGTGAAGATTTTTTTTGTAGTGTAGATCATGGGTCACGGCGCAGTACCAGGTTGTAAGAGTTTCAACTTTATAATGAACCAATAACCATATTTTTGCACATTGCACACTTCCATCAAATGGTCGGCACTGAAAAGAAAATTAGAAAGATACGGGAGGAGAAACTGAGCTACATCCTTAGATTGTGTTTTTGATAATTCACATTGTTTATATGTCATTCGTGTGAACAAACACCGATTTGCTTCCAGTTTTGTCTGCAGTTTCACAAAACTTGTTGGCGAATGAAAGTCCAGGTAAACTCGTGTGGTGTGAACTCACCATAAGGCAGTGACAGTGAGCGACTGATTCAGACTCCCTAAAACCCTGTTCAGACAACACAATGACATTTGCCAGTTACCACAGATCAGATTTGTGTCAGATTATGAGATTTTGACTTGATTTAATCTTGATTGTGTTGAGTGTTGAAATCTTGAAAGTTGTGGGTACAAATAAAGACTTTGGTTTCAAAACACTACACTTTTATTTTGATTGATTGACTTGAGAAAAGAAACAAGTTTTCTTCATGAAGACAATAAAACTTTCTGTAGACTACAATATACGTTCGTGTGAAAACTCCCACATTACCACAAATAAATCTGTGTATGGGAAACCCAGTGTCACTATTGTAAATGAGAACATGAGTGATTTGTTAGCTTACATGCTAATTCCAGTACTCAACAGACTACTAAAGCACTTCAGCTATCTGTTAACTGAAATTATTATTAATATGCAATCCATATTGTACTGTTCATGTGCACTGATTATATTGTGGACTGTCTGTAAGTGGTGTGTGTGTATGTAGACAGCATAATATGAGTCTAATAATCTCAAAGTCACACATTAAAAGAAACTCTAAACCACCAACATTTTCAAAAAAAAAAAAAGGGATTATAGACTAGATCTAACTTTTTTTTTTTTTTTAATAAATGTTCAAAATAAATGTACAAACACAGTAGGCCTTACATGCATAAACTAGCATGAAGTAATACAATTACGACACATATATAAAAAACAGCATATGGTAATGACAATTGTATTTGACGTTAAAAATAAATTTAAAAAAATATAAATACACAATATAAAGCTTCAAAGGGTTAAGAAGGGCCTATAGGGTACAGAATTTGCTGACAAAAAAAGCTACTTTAGTGGCTTTATTATTTGACAATGTACTAAGTGATGAAACCATAATAGCAAGTTCATTAATAACAGGTACAATGTGGGGGTAAAATGTGTATCTTCCCCTTTTTTTCATAAAAACCTGCATTTATGAACGAAGAATTTTACAAAGCATAAAAGGTTATTATACTTTTTTTTTTTGTTACACCAAATTTAACTAGTTTATAGCAAAAAGGGTTTACATGGATATTGACATGACACATTCTGTCATGTACATGAGCCCAAATAACTGAGTATATGCAATTGTAGAAAATAAGCTCAGTGATTTCAATATCACTTTCACAAAATTGACAAGATTTATCCTCAGTATTACATTTTAATCTCAGTAATTCTTTTGATGGATACACATTAATCATTCTAAACTGGAGCTCTTTAATTTAGGGAAGAATTGGATAAGAAATGTAACTCTTTTTTTCCCGAATTCCTGTGAATTAAAATCTTTCAAAATAAAATAAGGTCTGAGCTGATTAGGATGAAGCCTTTGAATAAGAATATTCCTTATAAAATTATTATATTTTGTGTCTCCAAACATTAAGTGGCCAAAAACAGAGATGAAAGAGAAAACAGTACAGAATAGTATGAAAGAATATCTCTGATCAATACTATGATGTTTTTAGGAATAGCATTAATAATTGTGTAAAACTATTTAGGGTGACAAGCAAAACCATGTTTGACCCAGAAGTTACTGTAATTAAGAATGTCACCGTGGCTATTCATCATATCCAGTAAAGAAAAAAATATATATTTTTAACCAATTTTTCCTAAAACAAAGACTTATTTTGATGTAAAATAAAACGATTGTTCCATAAACAAGTCTTATGAGGACTGAAATTGTAGGAAAAGGTTAGTTTCCAGCATAATGGGACACAAAGTTTAGACGGTACAAAAGCACATCTGATCAAAAAGTCAAAACCACCTATTTTGCAAAATACTGCAGAAGTAACTTTAAGTTTTTGTTACAAAGAATTTATCTTAGCCATTGCATTTTTTAGAACCCAGTTCATTAATTCCATGTCAATAAAAGGATGGCCCCTTTCCCTACATCTGTGAACCAAGTCATTTTTGTTAATGCAGAGATACTTGTTTTTCCAGACAAAATTAAAAATTAAACACCTGTTCTATTTTATTAAATGTGGGGGGATAGCTAGTGAGAGGCTCGATAAACACATCTAGATAACAATTCCCTTTTGGTTAATATAATTCATCCAAATATTGAGACATCCCTTTCCCACCAACCATTAAGAATGTTTTTTTTTTTTTTTTGCTTTTAGAAATTGATTTACAAAATTATTCTGAATATTAAGATTACTGTCTTTAGCAACAGTAATTCCTAAGTATTTTACAGAAGTTTCAATTGGTACTTTGCATAAAGAGTCTAAATCACTGCCATGAATTTCAATGAATTCATATTTATTTACAGATTTGATTAGATGTAGTCCAGATGCATAGGAGAAGAGATTAACTAGCAGAATGGAAATGTGAGCCCCTGTTAAGCATTAAAACATTTTGGTTTTGGGGGTCTCCAACAACAGTCTGAAATGCATGTAAGGTCAAAAATCACTTTCATTGTCTTATTATATTCATTTATTTTTACCTAATTATCCCAACGACTCGCATATGAACTGTTCAGCAAAAAATAAATGAATAAATAAGTCAAACTGAGACAAAAATGACTTGTGGGGAATGGGTCAGAACTCTTCAATTCTGATGGATCAAGCAAGTCATCCAACAATGAAAAAAGAAAGTACAGAAAGATCCCATTCACTCTAGTAAAATTCTAAATTGTGATATCTCCCAAAGACTGGAAGAAAATTTAAACCACTCTTCAAAAACCACGGACCAACATACTGTGCAATACAAACAGTTTCAGCATAAAAATCCTTGCTGTTCCCTAAAACATTTTTTTTTACCTGCCGGCACATATGTTGTGTTGGCAGCTAAAGGAAAATGTGGCCGGTACAGTTTCACAATGGAAAAAAAAGCCTCATCAACTTTGTTTCAGCATTACCATGCAAATCAGGCTTACTGGATCAATATGCCATGTAAAAAAAAAGAAAAGAAAAACAGTTTAGACCTGCAAGCAACATAGGGCGAGGAAAATTAGCAAGAGTGATATCTCAGGGTGTAAGTGAGGTGTACTACGAAAGACTCAGATCACCTATTCAAGAGCTAATGTCTGGTAACCTGACACAAAATATAAATAAAAAATATCCTGAAGGTCAATGCTGAAGTGAATAGTGACATGCTGGTACATGAAAATGTACTAATGGAGATGCATTCAACTCAGCATGTCATCAAAGAGTGTGACACCAACTCTTATGACCTGCCTGGTTACATCCAACACTTCCAAATAAACCCATTTGGTGCTCACCTTTATACAGAAGAAGGTATCAGCATCCTGGTTCATTACCTTAGGGGGAAAAAAAGTGTGCTGTGTCATTATATCTTGATGGAACAGGAGGTGTGGTATCAAAGATCCCTGAGCAAAGCAAAAGAGTGCTGTACTATGCACTCACTTTGCCTGGAGAAGGCAGAGATGCTCCACCTCTTCCAGTGTGAGATTCTGAGGAATGAGCACCGTATTCCTCCATTGGCTTTTTGGCTAATGCAGTTTCAGCTAAAACTGTCAAAGTACACAAGGGTCAGAGTTCAAAAAGTGGAAACGGACTACATCTGGGCCTTGATGCAAGTTGTTGTTCTTGCCTTCAATAGACACAACATTAATGCATACCTGGAGTGAGCTTATGCCGTTTGCAAGAAAATCAAGACATGTGTGCAGATAAAACAAATCACTGTTTAGCATCTATGTTCTGCCCACATTATCAAGGCTGTAAGTGTTAGCATTTGGCAAGAAAACTGATGATAAAGGACTTGTGCTCTTGGCCAACCATGAGACTGCTGAGACTGCAACAGTCAGTAGCAGCGGTAAATTTATTGATGCCCTGAATAAACACCAAGAGGTACCCATAGAAGAGTTTACAGATGAAGACTACTTCGACATGTGGGAGAATGAGGAAGAAAGAAGGTCAGCCAAAACAATTGTGGGCCGATCTCCATACTAAAGTCTGTCCAAAAAAAGCCTTTGAGGAAGCAAAACTCATAGTCGAATCTCAGGGAAAATGGGGAAGGTGATGGCAGCAATGCTTAAAACTGTCCTGGAGTCCCCATTATCTTTATGGACAACTGGGAATCTACCCCTATGGAAATCTCCCCTTTGTGGAGTGGGACACTTCTGGGAGATTTGCAGAAACTTGCATTAAACAAGGAGAACACAAGCCACACATTAGATTCTGCCAAGACAAGAGACACGAACTGCCATGTGGAAACATGGTTTGGTGTAGGGAAACATTCAATTCTTCACACAAAAAGAAAACTCAGACCAGCAGAGTTCATTCAGAGAATGTATGCATCTCTCAAAGGTAGATACAGAGAGCACATGCTTAACCATAGTTTACCAGAGGAGCCCCTTGTGAGGCCAATGAGGTCAAATAAGAATGTGGTGTTTGCAGGGGAAAGTTGGGCTAAATGGAAAAGAACCAGAAAGAACCACAAAAAAGATGAACAGTCAAAGTACTATTCGGTTTCCAAAAAAGACCCCCCCCCCCTTGTCCCCCCCAAAAAAAGCAAAACCATAAAGGATGGATAAAACAGAAGAACCTGTCCTAACACAGGAAGGATGAAGCAGAGAAGAATCTGCCCAAACACAGGAAATTATGTGAGATGACCATGTCTAACCAAGTAAGTTATGTAACAACTTCAGTACTTTTCAATAAGTCACACCAATCCATGTCTTTTTTGGCGAGATGACAATTGCTTTTTTGTATATATATATATATATATATATATATATATATATATATATATATATATATATATATATATATATATATATATATATATATATATAACTGGAATATATTAATTCTATAGGTGAGGTTTTTGTGGACATGTCCACAAACAGAGATAGTTGTGTCTTGTACACTAAGACATGAAGACTTGAGAACACTAAGGGCCCACTACTGGTGAGGTGAGTTTGCCTTTAAAGGTTCACCAAACCCTTGAGTACTTTTTCTGAGATGTTAACAGATTTGTGTGTTGAGCATCAGTTAAGACAATGTTAGCACCTGTTAGCTGTAATTGTGGGGGAAACTGGATAATTTTGAGCTTTTGACAGCTAATTTCAGCTGACAAAATTTTAAAAAGATTTTTGAGGCGGGATCAAAATCGGCGATGTAGCGCAATATGTGCTACATGCTTTCCGAAGGCAAGACAGACCTGGCAGTGCGAAGCTGTGAGATCCTACGTTGATGGGTGAGACCGCGTCCACAGACCCACAGCACACAGTATTTAGCGTTCATGAAGGCTCGTATGTGTTTGTTATCATGATCCACAGTGTTTGTTGCATGTTTCCCTGCGATCCTGTCAGGGCCAATACAGCAAAGCTGTGTGTGTGCAGCAAGCATTTTTGACGGAAGAGCAGTACGAGAATTGGAGAATGGCGGACATTGTCTTTTATCAGGAGTTTGTTCACATTTAGACACATCGCCGTGCTGCTGTGTTCGCCTAAATCCTCTAGATTACCAACAGGGCTAATGGTTGAAATAGACAGAGCAAGAGACCTGCTGCACTGAGCCTGCATTCAGACCTATGGTTCAGACAAGGGGATTAAGGGAAAAGTCTTCAATTATAGAGTTTATATGAACATGATTATCTTTATAATGATATAAATTGTGGTTATGTGTATATGAAATTACGAATAACAAATGTAGCAGGGCATTACATTACTGTTTATTTCTTTGCATTTTAACTTTATAAACTATAAAATCACGTGTTTCATTCTGTGAGCTAACTGACAACAGTTGTTCTCTGCCCTCCTTCTCCCCTGCTGGACACGCCCACTCCTGCCCTTTGCTCGCGGAGCGAAATCGGGAATCGAATGGAAGCCTGGCTCAATAACCCACACAATTCAAAGGAATGGGACCAGTTGTGAGTGTTTGTGATTGTGAGGTATAACCAATAAAGAGAAAATGATCACAATGAAGGCTGATAAAATTAATGAATGTAAAAATGATTGGGAAATAAAATCGACACATGCAAGTGTGAAAACATTACACAGTTCCCAGAAGTTCCTGATGCCTTTCATGCAAATTCTTTCAAAACAGCCACATCAACACTACAAGAAGAAATGGCTGCATTATTGCTTTTTGCCTCAGCTGATGTGATGGAACTATTTATACAATATACATTTAACAAAACATATTGTTTTACAAAATTATCTTAGATATAATTAAGTCATTCCTGGCGTTCTGTAATATTTCAGTCCCCTATATTTTTTTATAGTGGTTGTCGACTAAAACTACATGTTAAAAGCATTTTTCATTGATCTACTTTGTACATTATAATGAATAAAAAAATACATTAAATGCAATTTTAGCATAAAAAATATAGTATGTCTGTCACAAACCAAGCTATTTGTCATGTCCCCGAGGCACTTCTTTGAAATTGCATGTAGACACAGTGTTTAATTTTTTTTAGTATTACAACTATTTATTTGTGTTACTTACTTGTAATAAATAAAAAATAAGATTTTTTAATAAAAAACAGGCTTCAAAGTTATGTCCCTCAATATAAACTCAACCCTGTCACACCAGCAATTCTCCACCTACAGCAATTCAGAGTCTACTCTTATATGACATCCAGACGGAAAGTGACATCATTCAGCTCTCTTTCTCAGCATGGTGCAAAAGAAGCTATATTTTCATTTATTTACATTTTTTGATTTTATTATATTTAGGAAGGATGCGGTCAAGCTTAACAATTCAACCCCGTAACGTAAAACTAAGATGGAATATGATTGTTTTTTTTTTTATTTCCAAACAATATAACATATTCTTGTTTAATTGCTGCCATGTGGGCATTCTCTTTTAAACCACACAAGGAGCAGAGGACATTCTGCTTTAAAAACTCGACCCCATCACACATGTCATTGCTTTGGGTATATTCACCTAATTAATCAAGAATATTCATTAAAAAACATAAAAACAAAATTTGTTACTGATAGAATATTTGAAGCTGTGTTTTACTTAAACTTTGACACTATTTAATGTCAGACACGGCACCCGTACCAGCAGCAGATTTTATATTGAGTGTCGCACAAGTTTCATCATGAGTTTATGTAAAGCTAATAAAATCAGAACAAAAAAAAAAACTTAAATTATGTAAGTTCATTTGTTTATCTCTATGTCATGTGACAATTACCCAACTTTAGAGAGGAGGTCATTGAGGGCATAACTCATATTAATATTATAGATACAGAGGGTTAGGCTAACAAAAGGTTTTGGAATCCCTGATTGAATCCCCTCCTGCTGCCCATCCACCTAAGGGTTGGAAGTTTTGTGTGTTCAGAGATGCTCCTCTGCAGTCCTCGGTTGTAACGAGTGGTTATTTCAGTTACTGTTGCTCACTATATAATTTTCTCTCCTAGAGATTGTTGTGTGTGAAAATCCCAATAGATCAGCAGTTTCTGAAATAAGCAGATCAGCCTATCTGGCTATATAATTTAATTTTTAATTAATATTATTAAGTATTTTTATTAACAATTTCATTAAGAACTTTTCTGCTGCAGTTTTTATTTATGTTCCAGGAAATAAAGTTTTAGACAAGACTTTACCTGTTGCTTCTGTTTACTGTAGGTTCTGTTCAGCAATAGATTGGGTAACACAGGCCTTTATCAGCATTTTTAAAGGTTACTAACAGTCCAGTTACCTGCAGCACTTCAATTTTTTGAATCCTGACTGTGGTTTGGTTTAATGAAGTTTCATTTCATCCCGGTTTGCCTTTATCTCATTAATGCCTTTGCTAAATGTTTTACTAAAATAAATGTTAAGTAAGTGTTAGATGTAATTTCAAATGAACTAAAACAAATTAAAACTGAAATTTAAGTGTCCTCTTAACCCTGTTATGGTCTTAAACCCGTCACTGTATTCTCCACCCTGTGAGATTCATATTTTTAAAGGAAAACAATTAAATATAGAAAAAAATATTGCTGAGAACCAACCAGCATGTTAAGGCCTAACGTTGTAATTATGTGGGTGGGGTAAGACATCTAAATGTAAAACTTTTTAAAAATTAAGAGACCACAGAATGCACAAGTATGTATAATTGTAACTTAAATCACATATGAATCTAAAACTCATTAAAAATGTGATATTTTAGCCATTAAACTGATTTGAGGGACATGTGAGCAACAGGGAAATGTTGGTTTTATAGCAAAAGCTTTGTAAAATACTATTATTACCAACTCAGTTTAGTCTATTACAGGGTTGAGAATAATGGCTGCCCAATTAAGAATAAAAGAGAAAATAATATAAAGGCTTTAATGCCCGAGGTGGGAAAAACATGATGTTTTGAAAGTTTAAATTGTGCCTAATTATGTAGGCTATATTTAAAAATATAATCAGTACACTTTTAAAAATATGTTACAACAAGATATGAAAACTGCGGCACAGCACACTACAAGATACTATCAAGATTGTTGTGCCTGATGGAGCACATCACCTGACTGCAGAATAACTCTGCTTTTTATTATAGGATTGCTTACAAATATCTGACCAACTGCCAGAGCGAACAGCCTGCAGAATGAAGAGAAAAGCTGCTTGTTGAAGAGAGCACATCATGTCCAAACAAATGTCTAATATTATGATTATTATTATTACGGATCAGAGAGGTGACAACGGCAGATTAACAGAAATAACGGACATTTCATGATACTTTAGGGGGAAAACCAGTGTGGAGAGTTTTGTATAAACCAACTTTGACAAAATGTGTTGGGGATTTACAATGGAGGATTCTGCAGGGGATTGTGGCAGTGAATGATTTCATACGTGTTGTTCACTCTAGTGTCCATGACGAGTGTCTCTTCTGTGGACATAGAGAGACTGTGGATCATTGCTCTTTGAAATGTACACGTTTAACACAATAGTTTGATATGTTGAGCAGAGTTTTCCTGAAATGTGGAGAGAATTTGACTCAATGTAAGTTTCTTCTGGAGCTGGCTATAGTCAGAAACACAAACTGAAATAGCAGTTCATTCACTGTTTAGTTGCTCAAGCAAAACTTGCTCTACTTATCACAAGAAGAAACTAAATAGATGATGTACATCACAGGTGTCAAACTCAGTTGCAAAAGGACCGCAGCTCTGCACAGTTAAGTTCCAACCCTAATTAAACACACCTAATCAAGCTAATTGAGTCCTTCAGGCTTGTTTGAAACCTACAGGTAAGTGTGTTGGAGCAGGGTTGGAACTAAACTGTGCAGGGCTTAGGCCCTCCAGGAATTGAGTTTGACACCCCTGATGTACATGGTCAAGAGATTGAGAGTTTTAAAGAGTTCGTGAGGTCCAGAATTAAAAAAGATTTGAAGTATTACAAAGCCATAAATGATGCTGAAACCTTTGAACAACAGTGCTGTTATAAGGACGCTGTCTGCAGTGTGGAGGTAGGAGAGCTGCTGTTACATCTGATGTGGAGTTACAATGTGTCAAAAAAAAATTTATGTAAGAAAGTATTTTTGTAGAAAAAAAAATCCCACACAGACAAACATACACTCATGCACACACTCAAACACACACACACACTCGCACACACATGCTCTTTCACACATACACAAACAAACACTCTCTCTCTTTCTCTCTCTCTCTCTCTCACACACACACACACACACACACTGCTACTGACTGCTCCTACTCAGTCTTCAGCACAGTTTGACTGATGATTGACAACAAACAGTAAACCCAGGATAGAGCGGCTCAGTGAATGTGGTCTGGACTGAGTGGATGAGGCTCATTGTGTCTCTATAGATGTTGAAGAAGATCAGAGTTCCTGCACTGTGATCCACAAACACTCCTATTCTCCTGCTGAGCGGCTTCACTGGGAGATCAGTGCGTGTGTCGTCGTGCCAGAATATGAAACTGGAGGAAGAGCAGCGCAAACTCCAAGACTGAGCATTACATCCGAACAAATACTCAGGATCTACTCCCTTCCTCATGATGCTCTTATATGACACTGATATCCACACTTCACCTCCACTCCAGTCAATCTCCCAGTAACAGCGTCCACACACACTCTCTCTGCACAACACCTGAGGATAAATACCATTAAATCTGTCTGGATGATCAGGATACCACTGATACTCTCTCACACGCTTCACCTCTCTGTTCTCCTCAGACAGAATGAGAAAAGCATATGTTGTGTTTGGATCCAGAGTGAGGAAACAGGCATCTGAACACAAGAACACACACATGTATAACCACAGCTCTGTGTGTGTGTGTGTGTGTGTGTGTTTGTGTGAGAGAGATAGAGAGAGAGTGTATGTGTGTTTGTGTGTGGGAGAAAGAAAGTGTGTGTGTGTGTGTGTGTGAGAGAGAGAGAGTGTGTGTGTGTGATTGAGAGAGACAGAGTGTGGGTGAAAGAGAGAGAGTGTGTGTGTGATAGAGAGTGTGTGTGTGTGATTGAGAGAGAGAGAGAGAGAGAGAGTGTGTTTGTGTGTGTGTATGTGTGTGTGTAGTCCTACATTTGCGTGGTCCTGCTGTAATCCTCGTGTGTCCTCCATGATCCAGACTGTAAACACACACAGATGGAGAGAATGAGCTGTTTAGTTTCCCCCTCAGCTAATAAGCTAAAGCTAGCACTGAGCTGCTCAGCTACACGCTCCAAACTCTTGAGCTAAAACACACAACACTTGTTGGTTGAGCCGAGATGCACAATGAATGTAACACAGTGCGTTCTTTTCCTCTGCTGTTGGTGAAGCGAGCACAGATACTGCTTATGTTGATGGAGACACCCTGCTGCAACATTCATTTATTACAGTTGTTGGAACTCTATGCAAAGGATGTTGCAGATCTCAAAACCAGTTCGAATAAGGCTCGGAAACTGGTAGCCAAATTGTCTGTAGTCATTGAACCAGCTTGAGGGCTTAATCCATCATGATAACAAAGCACTAATTGATTTTGGGCTACTCTGACCAGCACTTCGGCCACAGTTGTTCCAAGTACCCTTCAGCGAAATTAGTAAACGATTTAAATTGAACAAAGGGGCTTTAAAGGATTTTCAGCGTAAACCGCCTCACGAGACTTTTGAATGACTCCCAGTCATGCGTTAGTAATGTGGTACATCCTGCCAGATGACAATTTTGTAGAGACAAAGAGAAATGAATGCATGTGAATGCAAGACAATCTCTTAAAATGTTAGAACTAAGGCAGATGTATCTTTGAATAATATGCCATAATGCTCCTCATATGCTGTTTATTCCAACCAACCAGGTTAAACAATGTGTTGTTTTAACCCTTAAAGCAGATTAAAATTATCTGTATGTGTCTAAAATGTATGATGTCTGGTATTGAATGAAAGCTAGTAACATTTGCAATCTGTTGGTGTAAATGAAAAACTAGTAGTACAAACAGTATTCATCTTGTAACATTTGATGTAAGATCATTTCAATCTTGCAAGAGTTCTTCCATATGAAATCAATATGCAGTCTGTTAATGATTGAACCTTCCTATGTCAGTATGGGGCGTGGCCCCGCCCTTCGTTGCAACTGCTCATTGGCAGACAGTGCCATGGGGGCGGACCGAACCAGGTCACTTTAAACTCCCTGCAACAAAGAAACTTTACTTTTTGCATTAGCTGGCTTGCGCATGCTTTTGCTCTCTGCCCCCTCTCGCCTGCCCAATTGGGTCACCACAAACTTCTCTTAAGTTTTAGGATCGCCGAAGCTGCACGAACTTCCACAAACTGACTCTCAGCGGTCTGTCACTAGGTGGTGACCCAGGACAACAGCCATTCATGAGCATGAACATACTATTCTCATTGAGATCCAACAGAAATTAAGGTGTTTTTTGTGTCACCGTAATGGAGTGAGGGGCTGATTTAGTTGGGTTCTTCACCCTTGAACTCATTTAAGAAGACTTTCCAACTGCTGTAATACAGAGTTTACAAAATGTTTGTACTGTAGCAATAAAGTTGGGAAGTCAATAAATAGAGAAATCTATTTATCTGAAATTAGTTCTGATAAATGTATTGGTATAAATCTGGAAGAAGGGCCTCATGCAATAGATTTTATGTTTAGTTACAGGTATTGATTTAATTAATGAGAAGTGGAAACAGAAAAGTTACCTCCATAATAGCTTAACAGTTACGAAATAACATACAAAAACAGTTCAGTTATGACAAATACACACTCAGACCTCATGAATCTGACCTTGTATCTCAACAATGGTAACATCTTAAATGTTTCATGCTGCAATGCATGCTGGGAGTGGCACTGTACAAATATCCCAGCATGCATTGCGGTATAAATAAATGTTGTATAATGGTCTCACAGTTTTCTTTATTTGTGTTTGATTCTGCTGTTGTTTATGTTTAGACTTTCAGTTGCCTGTTTGTGAGTTAAACTGTTAATTTTGTTAGTCGTCACCATTATTGAGGTTCATATGCTGATTATTGATGTCTCTTTGAGTGCAATTTACACCATAGAGCAGTGTTATTGTCCAAGATATTCTTAAAAACTTCCAGAAATCATTGCAATATATATACATATAATGTAAAACAATAGATTTAACATTGAATAGGAGCAGTACATTTTATAATACTAAATGAGAACAGACTCTGCCATTTAATAGCAACTTGAACATCACCAGATCTTATTTAGGTTTTTGGCTGGCTTGCCTCAACAAAGGAGCTTTTTAAACAAAGTTCTTAACAATTGCAGCAGCCAAGATATATAAAAGTTAAATATGACAGGGCTAAGAGCCCAACTAAAGCAAACTCTGTTCTCCATGATGGTGACGTAAAACTTTAACTTTTTCTCAAGAAGAACTTTAGTAGATGTTATACAAAAATACATGTATTAAGTAATAAGTGTAGCTGGTGATGATGTTTGTAGAGTTGTTTAATCATCCGCTGATCATTTAAATGATTTAATCATTTGTTGTTCTTCAAGTTATTTCATTATAAAGCTGTGACTAAAGTTTTGTATGTTCTGTTCTTGTTTTTTCCCTTCAGTATTTCTTCATTTGTTCATTGTTAATCCTCAATTATCATTTAATTAGTCAGTTAATTAATGAATTTACTTCAGCTTTGCTCCATGTTTCTTGAACACTCAGTAGTGTGGACACTTCAATTAAAACTGAAGTATAGGCTCTGGGGTTTAAAGGGTTAAAGGTGTGAGAGGTAAAAACACAGTGTAAAAATGTATTTTATCAGTAATATACTGTTAATTTACACTAGGGAAATAGACTGTAAAAAAACAGTATATTGCTGGCAACCACAGCTGCCAGTAGATTACTGTTAAATCAAGGAAAAAACAGTATTTTACTGTAAAACCTGAAGCTAATTTCTTCTGTGTGTCACCGTTGTGGAGGAGAGTAGAGCCAGTGTATGAGTTAAAGATGAACAATGAACTGCTGATGTTATTCTGCATGTTTCTCTATTTAAAGATAGCGGCTGTTTAGTGGCTGATGCAGTCAGAATCTCTCTGGTGATTCCAGATTTACATGTATGTGTGCTGATGTGAAAAATAAGACATTAGAGTTAAACCGAACTTTTCTAATTAACTAAAATAAGTTATCATTATAAGTATGCTTCTAATATAGCACATTACTTCATAAACTCATTCAGCAGTTGACCAAGTTGAGGCAGTTGCTTTCAGTGAGCAAAATGAGTTCACTTCAGTATTGTGTTAATCAATGTAGTCCATGTATTTTTACAGCAACATACTGTAAAATAACAGTACATTGCTGGCAACTGCAGCTGCCAGTATTTTACTGTTTTTTAACGGGACAATTTTTTACAGTGTGTGTGTGTGTGTGTGTTTGTTTGTTGTTTGTTTATTACATAGTTAGTTTCATGTATCGTAGTGTAGCTCAATAAATCTTTGTTCTCATTTTGTAAGAACTGTGTTCTTGTTTATGTGCTTCTAAGTCATTGCCTCGAGCTGTAGATCTTGTTACCTTGCTAAAAGTTAAACCAATACTGTGTTATGTTATTATCGTTGGCCACGTAAATAATATTAACAAGATTGGTAAGATACGTCTTCTGTTTGCGGGACAAATTGTAGATAAAGTGTGAATCTTTTAATCTGATTCAGTCTGACTCAATTGAGTCGAATCAATGATTCGAATCTTCAGGATCCGATTCATTGAAATGAGCTAATAATCCCTGATCAATCTTAAAACGTGGGTTAAACCCCTAGACAGTGATCACACTTAGCTTTGCCATCGTTATTCAGCACATGCAGCCTTTGAGCACATGTTGCAGTCCATCTCTAAACTATGTTCAGATTATTAAAGCTGCTCGCCAGCGCCCAAGTTCCTGACAGATTAGCAAGTGAAAAATACACATGTGTACACAGAGAAGAGGAATCCAGATGTTGATTTTAGAACAAGAGTCTGAACATTAATCCAAGTGTCTGATTCCAGAATCTGAATCCATCTTCAATCCCCAACCCTATTCCTGACCTGATATTGTAGGATTCTTCAGCAGAAATGGAGGAAGAAGTTTCTCTGCTCAGCTCAAATGCTGAAACTGTACAGTGTGTCCCGCTTAATGTCACTGTAACTGAGCCAATACACTCCAACATTTACAGAGGAGATTCATTTCACACTCAATGATTTGCTCTTCATAGACATGACTGGAATACTCTACAAGCTGCATCTTCTGTCTGTCCTCACCCCATAACCCTCACAGAAAACTGAAGCTGATCACAAAAGAGCTTTCTAGTGTCTTTTTTAAATCCATTCAGTGTAAAAGCACACGGCCAGTGCTGCTCCACATACTTGAGTTTGTCTAGTGTGTAGTTTGGATCCTCCAGTTGTTCAGAGAGCAGCTTGACTCCTGAATCTCCTGGATGATTGTAGCTCAGATCCAGCTCTCTCAGGTGTGAGGGGTTTGAAGTCAGAGCTGAAGACAGAAAACCACAGCCTTCCTCTGTCACCATACAGCCAGACAATCTACAAACACAGCAATAGTCCACATCACACAGTTGGACAATCACACATCACGCCATTGCCAGCCTGCACACACACATTATCGTGTGTGTTAAATGCAAAAGTACCACAAGCCTGCGTTTGAGTAAAGATCCCGGTCGTTAGATCCCACCCTGTGGGCTGGCTCCCAGATAGCAAAATACACTCGGGCCAGTTCCGGCTAGATTGTCGCCTGCCGGAGACTTACCCCTCGGCCCAACTTCGGCTGCCGGACTCGGGCCGGATGCCTGTGGACTCACTGCCCGATTCCGGCCCGAATCAAGCGGGCCAGATGCGGCGGCCGTAAGCGAGCCGACGCTGCGCATCCGCGCCGAAATCGGCGCGAGGGTAATGTGCGCTGCGGCCCGGAGCTGGCGCGACTCCGTATTTATACACCTTATAAAACCTTTTGGTATTATATTGGTACTTGATATATGGTATTACAACCATTTAAATTTATATAACAGCAAACAGGCTATAATGTAAACACAAAGTGTAAGCACTGCGTTTAACCTTTGAATAAAGTGCAAACTGCATACATATTCTGTAACGCAAATAATCAGACAAATGACAAAATAAATAAATGTTAAACGTTTATTGATTGCAAGAAAAAAATAGTACTAAAAGTTTATAAATAATTTTGTAGTGCACAAGAATATCAATATAAAAACAACAATAAAACAACACAATAAAGACACACAGAAAGATTTAAACAAAAAATCTAAAAATTACACACAAACAGAACAACCCTGTTTTACCAATAGACTTGAATTAAAAATTTGTAAAAAACAGCTAAATTTTATATAAACCTAAATATAGAAACCAATTTAAGATATAGCAAGAAACATCTTAAAAATACCAATGACAATCCGTAAAATATCCAAGTCAAACTTGTAAAAAGTACTGCAGAATTCTGAAGAAACATCTTGAAACATTTTTTAATAAAACATTAAAATAATAATAAACAAACAAACAAATATATATATATATATATATATATATATATATATATATATATATATATAAAATTGCAGAAGTATAAAGTCAAACTTTTTTTTAAATAAACTTGAACAAAATCAATTGCACAAACAGCAAGACATGAGTGAGATGATTATACATTTCATATATATACACGTCTTGTGCAATTTTATATTTATAATTTTATTTGTATTACGTTTATTAAAAATGTATCAAGATGTTTCTTCAGAATTTGGCGCACACACATACATACATACATACCATACATATATAAACACACACACACACATATATATACACATATATATATATATATATATATATATATATATATATATATATATATATATATATATATATATATATATATATAAATGCAAATGAAAGAAACAAATTGTTCAAGTATCAGGGAACATCCTAATACACTTAAAATGTTGTTTAAAAAATAAAACAAAATAGTGATGTAGACATTTGACACATTGGCTTTCTCTTCTTTCTTCCTCCATCCCTGTCAGGGGCAAGTTGTACACTGTAAAAAATTGCTGTTAAAAAACGGTCAGATTCTACGGTAAAATAATGTTTTTTCACTAAAACAGTAATATTCTGTTAAAAACAGTGCTTTCTGGGTAACATTTTTGTTTTCGAGAAAGTAACCAACTGCAGAAAACTGTGAGCTAACAGAGTTCAGATTCGATGTTTTGAAGTCTGTGTTTGAAATCACACTTTCTGTCCTTGTTCACTATTTCATACACTAGTTAACTAATATAGTTCACCTGACAGAGTTAATGAACACTAATGAGTGAATTCAGACACTGATGAACACCTGCTGTTAATAATCACAATTACTGAAGAAAATAAACAAGAAACACAAAAAGTGACTTGAGTTACAACATTAAATAAAATAAAATAAAATAGCTTCAGTCTCAGCAGAGGATCATTAAACAACTCCACAAACAACAGCAGACACACTTATTACTGACTGATTTGACTTCCATACTATTCTCATTGAGATCCAACAGAAATTAAGGTGTTTTTTGTGTCACCGTAATGGAGTGAGGGGCTGGTTTAGTTGGGCTCTTCACCCTTGAACACATTTAATAAGACTTTTCAACTGCTGTAATACAGAGTTTACAAAGTGTTTGTGCTATAACAATAAAGTTGGGAAGTCAATAAATAGAGAAATCTATTTGTCAGAAATTAGTTCTGATAAATATTTTGTTATAAATCTGGAAGAAGGGCCTTCTGCAATAGATTTTGTGCTTAGTTGCAGGTATTAATTTAATTAATGAGAAGTGGAAACAGAAAAGATACCTCCGTAGTTACTTACCAGTTAAGAAATAACATACAAAGACAGTTCAGTTATGACAAATACACACTCAGACCTCATGAATCTGACCTTGTATCTCAACAATGGTAACATCTCAAATGTTTCATGCTGCAATGCATGCTGGGAGTGGCACGGTACAAATATCCCAGCATGCATTGCGGTATAAATAAATGTTGTAAAATGGTCTAACAGTTTTCTTTATTTGTGTTTGATTCTGCTGTTGTTTATGTTTAGACTTTCAGTTGCCCCTTTGTGAGTTAAACTATTAATTATGTTATTTGTCACCATTATTGAGGTTCATATGCTGATTATTGATGTCTCTTTGAGTGCGATCTACACCATAGAGCAGTGTTATTGTCCAAGATATTCTTAAAAACTTCCAGAAATCATTGCCATATATAGACATATAATGTAAAACAATAGATTTAACATTGAATAGGAGCAGTACATTTTATTATAGTAAATGAGAACAGACTCTGCCATTTAATAGCAACATGAACATCACCAGATCTTATTTAGGTTTTTGGCTGGCTTGCCACATCAAAAGTGCTTTTTAAACAAAGTTCTTAACAATTGCAGCAGCCAAGATATATAAATGTTAAATATGACAGGGCTAAGAGCCCAACTAAAGCAAACTCTGTTCTCCATGATGGTGACGTAAAACTTTAACTTTTTTCTCAAGAAGAACTTTAGTAGATGTTATACAAAAATACATGTATTAAGTAATAAGTGTAGCTGGTGATGATGTTTGTAGAGTTGTTTAATCATCAGCTGATCATTTAAATGATTGAATCATTTGTTGTTCTTCAGGTTATTTCATTATAAAGCTGTGACTAAAGTTTTGTATGTTCTGTTCTTGTTTTTTTCCCTTCAGTATTTCTTCATTTATTCATTGTTAATCCTCAATTATCATTTAATTAGTCAGTTAATTAATGAATTTACTTCAGCTTTGCTACATGTTTCTTGAACACTCAGTAGTGTGGACACTTCAATAAAAACTGAAGTATATGCTCTGGGGTTTAAAGGGTTAAAGGTGTGAGAGGTAAAAACAGTGTAAAATGTATTTTAACAGTAATATACTGTTCATTTACACTATGGAAATAGACTGTAAAAAAACAGTAGATTGCTGGCAACCACAGCTGCCAGTAGATTACCGTTAAATCAAGGAAAAAACAGTATTTTACTGTAAAACCTGAAACTAATTTCTTCTGTGTGTCACCGTTGTGGAGGAGAGTAGAGCCAGTGTATGAGTTAAAGATGAACAATGAGCTGCTGATGTTATTCTGCATGTTTCTCTATTCAAAGATAGCGGCTGTTTAGTTGCTGATGCAGTCAGAATCTCTCTGGTGATTCCAGATTTACATGTATGTGTGCTGTTGTGAAAAATAAGACATTAGAGTTAAACCGAACTTTTCTAATTAACTAAAATAAGTTATCATTATAAGTATGCTTCTAATATAGCACATTACTTCATAAACTCATTCAGCAGTTGACCAAGTTGAGGCAGTTGCTTTCAGTGAGCAAAATGAGTTCACTTGAGTATTGTGTAAATCAATGTAGTCCATGTATTTTTACAGCAACATACTGTAAAATAACAGTACATTGCTGGCAACTGCAGCTGCCAGTATTTTACTGTTTTTTAACGGAACAATTTTTAACAGTGTAGCTACCTTGTAATGCATTTTTCCACTTCTTTATCAGTGGCGTGGTATGGACATTTGTCCTCACTCCATCTGTGATTAAAAGATAAACAGATAATTAGTAGTGAACAAGTACTAATGTAAAAAAAAAAAAATTAGGAAAAAAGTAGGCTACCTACGAAGCAAAAAAAAAAAAACAATAAAAAAAAACAAATAAACTTAAAACACTTTGAAATTAGCAAGAGCTTGAACTTACCAGTTTCTTCATTTGTTCAGGCTGCTCCTTTAGTTGATTTTCAAGCTTTTCCAAATCAAATTGGCCAAAGGAAGGTCAAATGTGTTTACATCTGGAATTTCATCACGTCTGTTTTGGTTTTGTGAGAATCAGGCCCAGCTGCTGCTTTATGACGTCACATGATTTTAAAACTTCAGTCAGTCGTGCTAAAAAAGAAAAATAACAGATTAGTATAAATCAACCTGTAGCTTATTCTCATACAACTTCTGTAAATACAACAGTGGGTTAGACACTGCTGATATTCTCTAGTTGATCTTTACTTACTAGCTGCATTAAACCTTAACAAATTTAGTGATGTCTTCAATTCTTACAAAGACATCACGAGATGCAATAAGTTCTGTCTTGATCTCAAACTGCACTAGAACAAAGACTGTAAATGTTCATAGGTGTACTGCAGGAGTGTCCAAACTTTTTGGGCCGAGGGCCAGATGCAAAAAAACAAACGTTGTCGCGGGCCAAATTTTACATACATCACACAGACACGTGTGTATGTATATATATATATATATATATATATATATATATATATATATATATATATATATATATATATATATATATATATATATAAATACAGTTGAAGTCAGAATTGTTAGCCCTCCTAAATTATTAGCCACCGTTTATTTTTTCCCCAATTTCTGTTTAACGGAGAGTTAAACATTTTTCCCACACATGTCTAAACATATTAGTTTTAGTAACTCATCTCTAATAACTGATTTATTTTATCTTTGCCATGATGACAGTAAATAATATTTGACTAGATATTTTTAAGACACTTCTATACAGCTTAAAGTGACATTTAAAGGCTTAACTAGGTTAATCAAGTTAACTAGTCAAGTTAAGGTAATTAGGCAAGTTATTTTATAACAATGGTTTGTTCTGAAGACTTAAGGGGCTAATAATTTTGACCTTAAAATGGTTCATAAAAAAATTTAAACCGCTTTTTATTCTAGCCGAAATAAAACAAAAGTCTTTCTCCAAAAGAAAAAATATTATCAGACATACTGTAAAAATGTTCTTGCTCTGTTAAACATCATTTGGGAAATATTTAGAAAAGAAGAAATAAATCAATGAGGGGCTAATAATTCAGACTTCAACTGTGTGTAGATAGATAGATAGATAGACAGACAGACAGACAGATAGATTTATAGATCATAACAAGAACTGCTGCTTAATTGAATGCATGTAATAGCGACACCCGGTGGTTATTTATTGAATTACGTTCATTTTTGAAAAGCGGGCCAGATTCTATTGATATTTATAAAAAGCCTCGCCGCGGGCCGTAGTTTGCACACGCCTGGTGTACTGGAATGTACAGTATCTGTGCATCTTGATGGTGGTCTTAAGATTTCTGCCATAGTCATTGAAGGTGATGGTACTTGTGGTGCTGCATTGATTTCTGAAATCTTCATACCTGCCTTTTATCCAGCCTCTTTGTTCCAAGTAATTTTTCTTCATCACGGTATAGATGTGTCTATACTGTCCTTTAATCAGATACATTTACAAAACAAAACATCACTTTAGTATAGTGCCAGGGCAAAACTCACAGTTTGTAATAGATCAATGACATAATGTTGACAGTATGTGTTTAAAATAATTGCAAACAAACCTGTTCTGTCTTTAGATGTATGACAGGCGATCATCGTCCTCATCTGTCTGCCAGTCAGAAATCACAGTTGCGTGTGGATGTTTGAGTCGAGCTTCCTCATATGCATCTATAATAAAACATCACATTGTTGTTAACCTCCCGTAAAGAAAAGTTCAAATCCTGAAATACTATCAAAGTTAATTAATGCATATAATACCTATAGTGTAAAAAATAATCAGTACACAGAAGGTTGCACAAGATTTATTCGGAGATTCATGCAGAGTGACAGCCTTATGAATCTGAGACATAGATTTGTAAGATGGTCAAGCACATGCATTATTCTGTACCCATGAAGATTAACCTACCATTGTGAAAAATGTTTGATGATGATAGCCAATAACAATAAACCATTTCAGCTGTTTGTGAAGCAATTAGTAATGTAATGTCTGAAAAGCTCAATCTATGTTGAAAATATATCAGCAGTTTACAGCTTATAATGGACTTTTAGCACACAACTATAACATGCCTATTCACGTTCAAAAGAGTGTGCCATTGACTTCTTTGGTTGTGATGTGCTGCAAAATGATCTCACTAACCTTTGTTAAACAAGAACAATAAGACTTAACCAACAAATACTGTTACCCATTCATTTAAATCAGAATTTATCACTGTCAATAACATAAAAAACAAAAAAACACACATCAAAATCTGCTTTAAGACGTTCAGTTTTACATTAACTGACCATTACAGCTTGAACAAAAGATATAATTGATTCACATAGGCTAACACATATGAATAAAAGTGCATAGTAATATATTTCTCTTGGATAATTTAAAGAGAATAGTAAACAGTCGAGTTTCCATCATTTTTCGTGACTAACTGCATAAACAAGATAAACAGTAATATTTTATTAATCCAAAACGATTGGTTTTTATTTACACATAATCACAGAATTAATACTGTTGGATAAGTATACGCCTGTACAATGATTTTTTTCAACATCCACGGTACTTTATAATGTTAAATCAGGAAAAAAACACGTTTTGCCAAGTTAAGTTAGTTAATGGATTCTTCTACAGAAACTTTCTTTAACGCAAAGTTAGCACACACACACAAATTCGTTTCATGTTTCTTTAAAATAATTAAAATAGTTTTCAGTTACTACACACGTTACAATCTAACATTGTGTAAAAGGAAAAGGAACTTTCAGATGTGTTTGTAACTGTTAGCGTTAGCATACATTAGCTCCAGTCGTGTTTCTTAAAGCAAGTTACATTTCGTATCAAACTGTTTTAAATTACTAAACGCTGTTACAACCAAACACCGTGGAAATGTTTTAAGCTCTAAATTCGCTAATTATACAGTACACAAGCAGTAAAATGCTTACCTTTCTGACCGGATTCCACGTGAAACTTTGAAAAACCAAACTTTTTCTTCTTGTGATCTTCGTGCCATGGTGGTTGACAACCAGCTTTTTCGAGCATTACCGCCACCGTCTGGATTGGAGTTTGGATCAGGAGTTTAGTAACGCATGTGTTTATTATGAAACCAACTTCTGCTTTCAAAAAAAAAAAAAACAGTCAGCACAGGAGCGTGCTAAATAGTGCAAAAATAAGCGAATTTTACATAGTTTTTCTCTAGATGACATGTATAATCTATTTATAAATAATATTGTTTTGTTTGCGTCTAAACATTGCGACCATCCACACTAAATATTCTTTTTTTTTTTTTTTTTTTTTTTTTGCTATCGTACCATGAATATTTTCTCAAATTATCATTAAACGTGGAGCTAACAGATTACTAGACAAAATAAGAACTTAATCGGTTGCCATCAGCCGAGTCCTTGCCAGAAGCGGCCAGGACTCTACAGACAGACTCGGGCCGGATATGGTTGACCGGAATCGGGCCAGTGCTTTACAGCCGCATCACAACCGCATGTGCGCGAGCGAGCTGCGGGCCGCACTCGGCCCGGATAACACTCGCCGATGCCGAGTCGGAGCCGGAGGCGCCGGAGGGCAGCCGAGCTCGGGCCGATTACTGCCTGCTATCTGGGCTGCCTCTTCCGTGTTAATGAATGAGACTTTAGCCCAAATAATCCAGTGTAGTCCCGAAAGATGGTTTTGATCAATTAAAGCACTGATTATCGTGCTGATATAGGTGCAGATCTTTAATTTTGTAAAGAGTTTGTTTTTAGCAGTAATTTAACGCTGGGAATTTCATCATTTATTGTTTACTGATACACGCCTAACCACCCACACAACAAATTCATTGGTGTTAAATTTCAAGTGTTGTGGTAATTCAGAGTAAAGTGTTAAAATTCTAGAGTTAGATAAAGGTAAAATAACCCTCTCGGCGTTAGAAGCTGATTTGCCTCCTTGTCATACAGAGTAACATGTATCTACCTTTGTAGAAATCCCTTGTATTTGAGAAACTAATCAGAGTGTCTGAAATCTCGCCACACCCTCATTCACCTGGCCCTTAAATTGGTCAATTAGTTTAGTCCACTAGACAGAGTGAATGACCACAAAAAAATGAATTCAGACACCTGCTGTTGAACACCTGCTGTTAACAAGCACAATCACTGAAGGAATAAGAAATTGAAGGAAGAAATAAAACTACAGACACAGCCTCACACCAAACCAACTGAATTAAAACAGAGGATTAAACAACTCCATTAAATAATAGTATAAGCAGCTTCACTGATTACAGTTTGACTTCATTTGTGTAAGAATATTTGACAATGAACAGAGGTTTATATTTTTTTATTAAAAATATTTCATTTGACCTCACCATCATGGAGATCAGAGGCTGCTTATTTGAGCTCTTGAAGCTTTACTCTTATATCCTAATGTTTCTCTGACTATTAGAGCTGGGTTTCTTAAACTCATCAGTTATAGCAAGAAAGATCAAGAGAAACTATACTGTTAATGCTTAATTGTTATAGATATAATTTCAGCTGTTTAATAAGTTGATTCATAAAGACATGCAAATATAGTTGTATTAAAACTGCGTGGGCCAATACTTCTGGCAGTTTGCTGCTCTACATAGAAGATTCAACAAAATATTAGGATGCAATAATAATTAGAGTGTCATGCACTAAACATTCAAGCTCCAGCTTGCTCTTTATGACACACAGACATCAAGAATCAGGATATGAACCTCAACCGTGGTTGCTAAAAAAAAAAAAAGCTGCATAGTTCATGCCGCAATGCATGCTGGGTGCCAGCATAGTACAAAGCTCCCAGCATGCTTTGCAGCATGAATAAATTATGCAGCTTTATGTTCTTACAATCTCTTTATTTTCCTTTATTTTGTGTTGTTTTTGGGAGGTGATATTTCAGTAGAGTGTTTTTTTTACTTGATTTTTATTTTTTTGTTTGTCACCATTATTGAGATTCAAAGACTAATTGTTGATGTCTGGGTGTTTTTAAGTTTTGCTATAGATCTAACGTTCTCATTGTAAATGGTGTTTTTAAACCTGTTATAAGATCATTAATTGTTGGAGCTTCAGTGGTTTCATTTATGTATATTATTTATTTCTCACACATAACTAATATGATACTGAACTAAAAAACAAGCAGGAAAGAATGGTTATGATATCTTAAATAATCTCTTCAGACTGACATTTTAATTTTCTTTCAGCTTTCCATGCTATTTGTATAAATAGTGTAATTAACACTAACAATAGCAGCCAAAATAAAAGACATTTATAGTAAGAAGTTTAAGAGCCTGACAAAAGCAGACTCTGTCCTCCATCATGGTGACTTCAAATGAACAACAGAAATTTCATTAAGAGCTTTTGTTCACATGACAGAAATCAGGTCAGTAATAGGTGAAGCTCCATGATAAGTTGTTTAATGTGATGAGTTTTTTTTAAGATGTTGAAAAAATAACATTTTTTATTGATTATTATTTTATTTAGAGTTTTTTTTTCTCAGTTGATTTCATCTTTGGTTTTGGCTTGTGTTTTTCTGTCCTTCAGTGATTCTGCTTGTTAACAGTTGTTCATCAACAATTCTCAATCCTCCTTTAATTAGACACTTAATTGTCTCATTAACTTCATCACTGTCTGAGTGTTCAGCCCTCTGTAGTGAGGACACTAGTGAGGATTTTGCTCTGGAATTTAAGGCTTACGTGTGTTCGAATGAAAAATACAGACTATGGGATTTGTTTTTAACAGAAATATTCTGGAAAGGAATGCATTTACGAATGTAAAATGTTGAAAACAGCAGATTACTGGCAACCACTGCTGCCGGTATTTTGACATACATTTAACAGATATTTTACACAATAAGAGTTTGCTAATTAACACTCTCTGAGTGTTAAAAATTGTAACACTTTCAAAAGTGTTATTTTAACACTTATAGTGGTTCCCATATAAACACTGTGGGAGTGTTAATTTTAACTCTAAGGTAGTTAAATCTACCAAATCTAAAATTTGCAGTTTGAGTTCGATAAAAAATACAGACTGTTGAATGTGCTTTTAACAGAAATATTCTGTAAACTGAATTTATGAATGTTAAAAACAGCAGATTACTGGCAACCACAGCTGCTGGTATTTTTCCATAAAATCTAAAAATGAAAAAAACGAAAAAAAAAACAGCAAAACAGTTTTTGTGTCACCATTGTGGAGGATAGTAGCATCTCTGTTCAAGTCAAAGATGAACTAAGAGTATTTGATATTATGTTGCATCTTCTTTTGTTTAAAGGTAACTGTGTAGTTATTAATGCAGTCAAAATCTGTTTGCTAATTGCAATCATACATGAAAACATTATTGCATCTAAAGACTTTACATTCTTTTCCACTAAGCTATGATTTTGTAAACTGAACATTGTATTAGTTCATGAAATATGGTTATTTTTTGTAAATTTATACAGTTATATAAAACTTCCATGTTTTTCACAGAAAGATTCTGGCAACCACAGCTGCTGGTATTTTTTTTGGAAATTTAACTGATATTTTACACAATATGAGTTTGCTAATTAACACTCTCTTGGTGTTGACAATGTTAACACTTTCAAAAGTGTTATTTTTAACACTTATAGTGGTTCCCATATAAACTCTGAGGGAGTGTTAATTTTAACTCCAAGGTAGTTAAATCTACTATCTAAAATTTGCAGTGCAGATAGCAAAATACACTCGGGCCAGTTCCGGCTAGATTGTCGCCTGCCAGAGACTTACCTCGACTCTGACAGTAGTCTACTTTGCTGCCCGAGTCAATCGGGTCCAGATGCGGTGGCCGTTAGCGAGCCGACGCTGCCGTATCCGAGCCAGAATTGGCCTGTGATTATGTGCGCTGCGGCCCGAAGCTGGCGCAACTGAATCTTCATTTTATAAAACCTCACCTTTATTACCATTATTACAACCATTTGAGTTGATAGAACAGCAAACTCAGGCTACTATGTAAACGCAAAGTGTAGGCATTGAGCTTGACCTTTGAATTAAATGCAAACAGTGCCTACACACACACACATACATATATATATATATTAGTGCTGTCAATCGATTAAAAAAATTAACTAATTAATCACACTTTTTAAAAATGTAATCACGATTAATCGCATTTAAACAACTGAAACTTGTAATTTTGGCCATTCAAATCTAAAATTAATGTAAACGCAAGACAAAAAAATATTTAAATTCAAAATATAATTGTTTAATAGAACTTTTGTTTAACTTGTGACAGATTTCTTCATGTAAAGAACATACCCACAATAAACCATCAAGATCATGGCTTGACAGCCATATTTATTACAGAAACGTCACATGCCATATTTATTACTGGTGCAATGTCAATTCTGTCTCTGTCAAGGACAGAGTATCAGTATTTTAAATGTGATTAATCGCGATTAATATTTTTTTAAAGTGCGATTAATTAGTTACATTTTTTTATTGATTGACAGCACTAGTTAGAATCCTTGTGAAATACAGCCATACTTTAGAACGCTTAGTTTAAGCAAATTTGATGAACGCTGCGATCATGCGTGTTGAATCTGAAGGGAGTCGCTTTGCCTGCCCTGTCCTGCACGCGGTGTATGCGTCTGTCTGTGTGTCTGTGCGCACACACGCATGTGTTTCTTAGCAACAAACCTGCATAAACGTCTGTAGCAACTAAATCAAAAAGATTGCGCTGCATTGCACTTTCAGCTCACAACATACAAAAGAAAAGGTCCACATTGTATATATGTGGCCTGCGGCCTCGTGCCATCGCACGCCTCCCACCAGTGCCAATATACAGCCATATCGCCATGCTACGAGTGTGATATTGCTTATATATATAAATATAAATATACTACTGCTGTCTATTGATTAAATAAACTAACTAATCAATCACACTTTTTAATCACATTAAAAGACTGAAATTTGTAATTTTGGCTATTCAAATGTAAAATTAATGTAAACGCAAGACAAAAACTATTTCAATTCAAAATATAATTGTTTATTAGAATTTTTGTTCAACTTGTAACAGATTTCTTCATGTAAACAACATACCCACAATAAACCATCAAGATCCTGGCTTGACAGCCATATTTATAACAGAAATAAAAACACAGGCATGTTAATGACATTTGAATTTCAAAACAATCAATGCCAATAAAGAAAAAAATGATTTCCAAGTTGGATTCTAAGTGGACTGAAATAAAAAACCAAAATACAGGCATTACAGATATGGAAAACTATAATAACAAAGTATTGAATACAAACAATTGCACTCATTGTAAAGTTGTATTGCTGTGAGTTGAGAATGTTTAAGTAGAAACAATTTTGCTTAGTCCTAATTTACATTCAGACATTTGCTAAAACAATCCAGTATGGTGACATTATCGGGGGAGAATGTGGACCTTTTCTTTTGCATGTTGTGAGCTGAAAGTGCAATGCAACCCAAACTTTTTGATTTAGTTGATACAGACAATTATGCAGGTTTGTTGCTAAGAAACACGCGCACAGAAACGCATGCACACACACACACACACCGCGCGCAGGACAGGGCAGGCAAAGCGACTCCCTTCAGATTCAACACGCATGATCGCAGCGTTCATCAAATTTGCTTAAACCAAGCGTTCTAAAGTATGGCTGTATTTCACAAGGATTCTAACTAGTGCTGTCAATCAATAAAAAAAATGTAACTAATTAATCGCACTTTAAAAAAATATTAATCGCGATTAATCACATTTAAAATACTGAAACATGTCATTTTGGCTATTCAACTGTAAAATTTATGTAAACGCTAGACAAAATTTATTGAAATTCGAAATATAATTGTTTATTCGATTTTTTGTTGCACAGAGACTCAATAAAATCATATTATGGTTTGAGGTTCCTAAAGGTGGCTTATTTAAAGATTTGTATGCCCCTTTAATCGGCCCAAAGCATAAGTCCAAAATTTTATCCTTGCGCGTTTACGGGCAAGTTACATACTGGTTGAAGTGGCTCAGCGATTTCTCCAATCTACAATTATTAAAATCTCTAAGGATAAAACTAGGTGCATCAGGAGACACAGACTGTAGTTTGTACAAAATGCATTCTATCTCCTTTTGCCGCACTATCCTCATTTGCACGAGGGTGGATGTAAACAACTATGACAAACACTTGTGGGAACTCGCGAGGGAAATACTGAGGTCGCAATGCCACAGACAACGGTTCAATAGTGTGTGTGTGTGTGTGTGTGTGTGTGTGTGTGTGTGTGTGTATGTGTTTTTACAAGAAACTGCAAACTGAACAAAAAGCAGAGCATGTCTAAACTTTACCAGGGCACAAAAATATAAATATAATAATATAAAATATGAATAAATAATCCTCAAAATAAACTGATTCCTTTAACTTTAAGTCATATTTGGGCATATTGGAAAAAGAGAAGCTCTGAAAAGTGCAACATTGCGGTTTACTCAGTAATGCTTTTAAATGTATTTTTATAAACCTACATTAGTATAGTTACAATTGAAATCACATCCCTGTAAGTGTGAACGGGGCTCCATATTCGGTAACCCAATATGAAACTGTATCTGTTTAGTGTAATATAATTTACCTCAGTGTCTCCAGTTTACAGTTTGGACTCTTCAGTCCATCAGAGAGCTTCTTCACTCCTGAATCCTGCAGGTCATTGTTACTCAGGTCCAGCTCTCTCAGCACACAGTTTGAGGATTGTAGAGCTGAAGACAAACTCTCACAGCACTGAACAGTGAGATTACACATGACCAATCTAAGAAAGAAGAACACAGATTACATTAACAGTGTGATTTTAGTAATTCATCTGATGTAAAAAACTAACTATGAGGTTAATAATATGACAAAACTATTTGATTTTGTGCTATTTAGAAATATTGATATTGTTATTTAATAAAACTGAATATTAAATGCCAACTAATATATTCTTGAATATTTTGAAATGTTAAGATAACTGCTAAATGTCAGCTTAGACACGAGGACCATGAGACTTTTTATATTTATGAACATGCAAAATGCAAATGATCAGAGCCTGTCAAACCTGCTGCAGGGTCCAGACACCTCCTCAGACATTATCCACATTGCTTCTGTTGTTTCTGTTTTTTGGTCAGAATGACCAAAACATCTGACAAAATACTAAATATATCTTTCCAATAAACCAATCCAAAGAGAAACTATAAATTTGTTTAAATAAAATATAAATAAAGATTTCAGATGTAATTAATTAAAATTATCTTTAACATAAACTGATTTCCTGAACTGTATTAGAAAAACTTTAATTTGAGAAGCAGCATTTTGCATTTTATCCACTAATGCTCTTAAATATATCTGGACATTTCCATCTAAATCAAAACACTTTTTGTTGTTGTTAAGTGTAAAATCATTTACCTCAGTGTGTGCAGTTTACAGTTTGGACTCTTCAGTCCATCAGAGAGAAGCTTCACTCCTGAATCCTGCAGGTCATTGTTACTCAGCTCCAGCTCTCTCAGCACACAGTTTGAGGATTGTAGAGCTGAAGACAAACTCTCACAATTCTGAACAGTGAGTTTACACATCACCAGTCTGAAAATAATAATAATAATAAAAATTACACTTAAATTTTTTAGTAATTTGTTTAATGTAATAAATAATTACAATCAATCAATCAAGTGTTTGAACTCAGACCTCAGTGTCTCCAGTTTACAGTTTACAGTCTTCAGTCCATCAGAGAGAAGCTTCACTCCTGAATCCTGCAGGTCATTGTTACTCAGGTCCAGCTCTCTCAGCACACAGTTTGAGGATTGTAGAGCTGAAGACAAACTCTCACAAGACTGAGCGGTGAGATTACAGCACTTTAGCCTGTGTAGAGGACAAAAAGAAGATTGTTTTATTTTGTGTAAGTGTGCATGTAATTATTGAAGTGCCTATTAGGAGTGATTACTTCTCTGAATGTCTTTAATGGTCATAACAACACACATAGGAGCACTGGAAACACTGAACACAGGGCTCTGGCTTTCACTTTCTGAGTCCAAATAAATACATGATATCAGTGATTTTGATAGAGGGAACTCTCTGCTCAAAGCGTGTAAGTTAAAAAGTGGGTTACACAAGATGGATGCCATGACCCCAGCTATTATGGTGGCCACATCAGGGCCTCCAGCTATTGAGGATCTATGGCCAAAAACCTCTACAAAAAGTGGGCTTCTGCAACATCTAAATCATCATGGAGGGTTTTACCAGCTCCACTAAAGCTCTGTCCTCCAGCTGTTTATCCTTATCCACAGGATCTGCTCAGGTTTACTGTCCAGTAGTCCCTGCCTTGGCTTTGCCCTCCTCCCTGTGCATCTGCCTTATCCTGTACCCTGTCATGGTTTCATTAACCTGCCTCTCGCCCATCACCCTTCTCCACTGTAACACCTCCAGCTGGCTGAACTCATTCTTGTTTAGTGTATTCCTGTGAGAATCATAATCATCATTAGCATTTGCTATTTTCAGACTTCACAATATATAACAAAAAAAGCAAAAATAAGAATAATAAAAGAATCACTAGATTTAAAGAAGAATACAGGAGAGCAACTAACCAGCTTTATAGTAAACACTACTACACTAGTGGACTACTCTAATCAGAAGGCAATGACAGTTTTATCAGGGACACAGATGACTGTCACCTGATCATTATCAGCATAGAGAAGGTCAAAATAGATGGAATGAAGAAAACAACATCAGTGAGATCATTCCACTCTAACCAGAACCGACTCAATTTCCACACACACAAAACTAATACAACACATACAAATTCACAAGTCGAACATGAATCAATGATAATTTCAGCAGAAATTACACTTAAGAGCAATATTATAACTAGTATAAAAAGTTTTCTCATACTTGACTTTACATCTGAAACATGAAATATTCACACTAAATAAACAAAAAATAAAATGCATTACAGCATATGCTCGTTACTTTATCATACTTTTTTTTTTTGCACAATGTAAAAGTCATTTGTGGCAGCATTTATTTTAGGTAAACTTTCTTTTATTTTACCTCAGTGTCTCCAGTTTACAGTTTGGACTCTTCAGCCTATCAGAGAGAAGCTTCACTGAATCCTGCAGGTCATTGTTACTCAGGTCCAGCTCTCTCAGCACACAGTTTGAGGATTGTAGAGCTGAAAACAAACTCTCACAATGCTGAACATCGAGATAACTCCACTGTAGCCTGTGTAGAGGACAAAGAACAACAAAATCAGCAGTAAGAAATGAGCAGTGTTGAGTGTTCATGAGTCCAGTCTACAGTGATAAAATCAACACTGGAAATAAACTAATAAGTATACATTGATCAATCAATGAATACTCACAGAGCTCTTCTGCAGTTTCTCACAGCTGGTATCAGTCTCCATCTTCCCACATCTGATGTGTTCAGTTTATTAAAGTCTAACTCATCCAGCGGCTCCTCTGACATCTCAATCATGTAGGAGATTGTTGAGCAGTGAGCAGCAGAGAGATACTCCTCTGAGTGTTTGTCTGATTTCACAAACTCCTGAATCTCTCTGGCCAGAGTCTGATCTTTCACCTCCAGCAGACAGAGGAACAGATTGATGGATCTTTCAGCTGAGAGATCATCATTTGTCTTGATCCCATCTTTAATGTCCTGTGTGATTCTCCTGATGCTCTCTGAGCTCTTCTCTGTGTGTGTCAGCAGATCCTGGAAGAGTCTCTGATTAGACTCCAGTGAGACGCCCAGCAGGAACCACAGGAACAGATCCAGATGACCATTACTACTGCTGACAGCTTTATATGATGCTAAACTGAGCAGATCATACAGAGAGATCTCAGAGCTGGACTGTAAAAATTGAACATCTTCATATTCATTACCATCTGACACATCTTCATCATCTGAATATTTACTCTCATAAAGCAACATCAGTGGTTCTCTTCTATCTGTTAAATAGCAGTGAAACACAAAGAAAGCAGCCAGAAACTCCTGAAAGCTGAGATGGATGAAGCTGTAGACTTTTCTCTGATGAATCACAGATTCCTCCTTAAAGATCTCAGAAAAGATCCCAGAACACACTGAGGCGTCGGTGACATCTATGCCGCTCTCAATCAGGTCCTCCTCATAGAACATCACATTGCCCTTCATCAGCTGTCTGAAAGCCACTTCAGCGAGTTTGAGGATCACTCCTCTGTTGGACTGCAGGAGTTTCTCTGGATCTCTCTCTTCATACTTCTGCTTCCTCGTGTCGATCTGAATCAGCAGAAAGTGGATGTACATCTCAGTCAGAGTTTGAGGAATTTCTGCACTCACATCTTCTTCCAGGAGCTTCTGAAGCACAGTGGAGGAGATCCAGCAGAAGACGGGTATGTGGCACATGATCTGGAGGCTTCTTGCTCTTCTGATGTGGGAGATAATTCTGCTGGCTTGATGCTCGTCGCTGAATCTCTTCCTGAAATATTCCTCCTTCTGAGGCTCAGTGAATCCCTGAATCTCTGTCAGACGGTTGATGTATTTGGAGAGGATCTGATGGGCTGCTGCTGGTCTGGAGGTGATCCAGATGAGAGCAGAGGGAAGCAGATCTCCTTTCAGGAGGCTCCACATCAACACAGCCACTGATGAAGATTCAGTCACAGCACAAACTTTCTCCTCATCTGAAAAGTTGAGTGTGATTCTGCTTTCATCCAGACCATCAAAGATGAACACAACTCTACACTGCTCATAAATCTTGGGCTCCAGATCTTCAAGTTCAGGATGAAAGTCCAGCAGAAGTCTGTGAAGACTGTACTGATGATCTCTGATCAAGTTCAGCTCTCGAAATGGAAGCACAAACATGAAATCTACATCCTGATGGTCTTTTCCCTCAGCCCAGTCCAGAATGAACTTCTGCACAGAGTCGGTTTTCCCGATTCCAGCGATGCCTTTAGTGAGAACAGTCTTGATCTGGGCTTTCTCCTTCTCGATCTTCTCCTCATGTCCTGCTCCAGCTGAGGCTTTAAAGATGTCATTGCAGTAGACTGGAGTGTGTTGTGAGGGTTTTGTTCTGGCTCTTTTCTCCATCTGTAAAACGTCATGCTCTCTATTCACTCCTTCACTCTCTCCTTCTATGATGTAGAGCTGTGTGTAGATCCTGTTCAGGAGAGTTTGACTGTCTCCATGGTTGATTCCCTCAAATAATCTCTCATACTTGTTCTTCATGATGGTTTTGTGCTGGTTTTTGGCTCTCTGCAGTTCATCATTTTCTGGTTGGAGTGAATCCTGCTGCAGGTCTCCAGTCTGATCATCTCCATCCATACTGCAGGAACAACAACGACACAAAGAATGAATGAGTATGAGTGTGAAGATCCTTTAGTAAAGCCATGTGTGTTTTCTCTGAAACAGCTTAGACACATTACACAGATTTAATCCAGAAGCAAACTATAGTAATGCAGAAACTGTAGAGCAACTATAGAAACTATAGAAGCAAGAACCGGCCAGTCTTCAAATGTTTCTCATAGCTCTATTGTGAAGCACTTTACACACCACACACTGATCACGTCTAATGCTCAAAATGCTGTAAACATTTAACAGTCATTTATTTAATTCAGGATCAGGATTTCAGTAACAACACTGTAACATTGCTCCACTTTATTAATGTAATAAACAGAGAAGATTTAAACACAGTATCATTTAAAACAAGTTTCCTTTTCCATTGACTCTACTAACTCTTATCATTTTGAGTTTCAATACTTTAGTTACTTACTACTACTTCAGTACTTCACTAATGATCAAATTTGAGTGTTACGGTTGCCATATATTTGCAGAATTTTTGCCTTCTGTTTTCTCTCTCTGTTTTGTCTCTCTCGCTTTCTCCCAGCCTGTCATTTCCTTTAGGTCTGCCTTTACGAGAGCTGATTGGTCAGGAGATCAGTCGATCATCATTGGGCGCAAGGCGCGGTCATATAAAAGGATGCCAGGAAAAGCAGAGGAAAACGCTTTTCCTTTGATTTTGTTTTTGCTGACATGATTTAGTTTTTTGTTGTTTTTGCTTAACTTTTGTTTCGGTAAAATTATTTTGTATTACTTTTGCCCATGTTGAGCTACTTTGTGATATTTGTACATCTTTATTTGTTTGATACTTTCTGGCCAGCTCTTACCTGACAGTATTGAGAGATTTCAAGTTCACTCATTTTCTCAGAGTAAGGTGGATAGGGAAGATGTCGCACGACTTCCATTTTGCAAACACGTAGACAATCCATTCTTTAAAACACCAGGTAAGAAGTGATATATATATATATATATATATATATATATATATATATATATATATATATTCTGACATAAAATATATTTTATATATTAAATCCACAACTAATAGAGAGTAAATATAATATCTTGTAAAAAATAATCATATGAAATGTAGTGTGTAGACGAAATACCTCCATAATGCAAACAAATCCAGATCTCCAGAAGTGTGCGTGTCCTCCATGATGGATCTGAAAAGTTTGATCTCCAGCAGAAACTCTAGAGGAAACTGATGAACAATCACAGATCTCCAGTCATTGATCAGCCTTCAAAATTCAGCTAAATGCAGGAATAGATCAGCAGCTGAGACACATCACGAGTAAACAAACAAAATAATCACAGCCATCATCCGTTTGATTAGGATTAAATTATAATTATACATACAGATTCACATAAACCTTATGCCAAGTTCAGACTGTATGATTTTAGCCCCGATTCTGACTTGCCGACAGGTTTGGAGAAATCGCAGACAAATGCCTGAAATCACAGGCAAATCAGTGCTTGTGCACGCAAGTAATGCCTAGTTCAGACTGCGTGATTTTAGCCCCGATTTTGGCTCGCCGACAGGTTTTAAGAAATCGCCGACAAATGCCTGAAATCACAGGCAAATCGCCGCTCGTGCACGTGAGTGACAATCACACAGTATGAACTTTCAAAGATGCGATCTGAGAGAATCGCAAATGAGTCGCCGATGCCTGTGAGATATTTGGCATGCTAAATACCTAGAGCTGTCGGCGATTCAAATCATGCCGTGTGAATTGAGTTTTGACTGAAATTAATATTAGCGATCGCCTACAGCCAATGAGAGAGCAGCATTCACTTGTGTGTGCGTGTGTGTGTATACCTGCTGCAGGCCAGCGGGAGAAGTTAAAAGCACTCTTTTTCGGTTTATTTGGACCCACGAAATGGAGGGGAAACTAGAGGAGGTTTGACCGGACTCAGGAGCAACCGTGTCTGTTTGACGTTTCATACAGAAAGAAAGTAGTTTATCATCAACGTTGAGGAGAAATGGCTAATTCCCTTTAAACCCAGGTGAGCAAACATGGACATGTTCAACCCCATTAAAGGCTTCTTTCTCATTATGTAGTTAATAACAAAAGATATACTACATGTTTTTGGCTGTGAGACGTAGTTTGGATGGAGTTGTCGGAGTTGTCATTGTGAAATGAGTTTTGACTGAAAATTACATCAGAGAGAAGTTAAATGCGCTCATTTTCAGTTTATTTGGACCCAAGAATTGTAGGAAAAACGAATGTAAATTTGGCAGGAGCACCTGTGTCTGTTTGACGTGTCATGTGAGCAATATTACAATCTGGTCAAAAAATAAATAAAAAATTGAGGATAAATTGCTAATTCCCCTCAAATCCAGGTGAACAAATATGTATATTTTCTACTCTATTATGCTTTTACTTGTTATGTAGTTAATAAACAAATATATACTACGTGTTTTTGGTTGTTTCGGTTAAAACAAAGTTGTCTGTGATACAGTGTGAAAGCCCCTGTCCATATGGCTGTGTAAACAAAGCAGCAACAAAACGCTAGCCCAGACTGTCATGCAGTGTGAAAACAATAGAGGTAAAGTTGGTTTTATATTTGCACATTCGGACTTTGCCCTTAATAATATAATTTCATGAAATAATTATTTGGAAACTCTAAACAGTGAAATCATATTAGCCGCCAATGACTATCAAAGTACAACATTGCTCACAGTCAAATAATCAGTGTAATGTTGTTTTCAAGTCATACTTGCATGCTAAATCCGATCGAATATTCAAAGTAACATGGTAAACAATATAGAGACTTCTAAATAAACAAATGTGCGAATATAAAACTAACTTTACCAAAACATCGGTGACACGACTACTTTGAAAATCATGCAGTGAACTCAGCAATACAGGTTCTGTCAGGACATTAAATATATAAAGCTATTCAGTGTAGGTAAATGATGGATTCAACAAGCTTTTTCACTTTCGTTTCTGAAGGGTTATGTTGTGGCGAAAATTGTGACCAGGGGGCGCTGTTCCGTGAAATACTCTCTCGGGAACGCCCAGGTCGCTCATGCACGCGATCGTTAACGCGCACTCGCGCAGACATTACAAGTGATCAACGTCGAGCAGTGCTGTAAAGCATGTTAAAAAGCTGGATTCAGCAAACATGTTCATATTGAAAAACATATGAAATATATTGGAAAACTTTGATTTACTGAACTATGACTCACAGATTTCATCTTAATGGTCACACCCTATACAGTCTACGGTCACACGAGTTCAGTAAAAACATCCGTCACAAACACTCAGAACAGAGTAGATAAGGACATGCAGGGGCCCAAAGGACATGCGGGATTTACATTCAATCAAATGACATGCAGAGGGTTACATGCGTGACTTTACCTAAAGCAGTATTAACTGCTGGATGTGGAGAAGAAAGTTTAGACGCTACGCACCTCTTCTTCTTCTGGCTGTGCGTAGAGTCAGAGTGCAGAGTAAAACTGCACACCGCCACCTGCTGTATTGGAGAAAGTAACATCAGTCCTTCAATGTGGATTTCCCTGAATATAAAATGACTGCTTTCACTGCCTTCTCAAATTACCTAAGGTATTTCAGTTCCTACATAATGTAAGGATACATTCATTGAGTTTATTCTGTTCTTGTGTTTTCTTCATTTTTTTCTGCAGGAACCTGCTGGTATCCTGTAGGAATTATGAAATCCTGTAGGACAAAATGACAATATGTGCAGGCAACTCTACAGGTTTTAGAATCATGCAGTACTTTTTACAGGAATCCTGAAGGATTTATTTTTCCCCCTGCAGGACAGCTGCAGTACTGCAGGAATTATAAAATCCTGTAGGACACATTGACGATATGTGCAGGAATTTCTTACAGGTTTCACAGTGGATCCAAGCAAGTGACAAATCCTGCAGGATTTTATAATTCCTGCAGGAGTTATTTGCTGTAATTGGAATGAAAGAAAGAAATTCTGTCACTTGCTGTTAGCAATACAGTATGAGTTCTAAAAGATAAACAAAACAACAAACATACAAAAACTTAATAAATACAGAAATAAATAAAAGTATATGAATACATTATAGACAATTATAAAAATCAACCATTACTAAACCATTTAAATTATGCATTTGCATTTTACCTTTTATTTCTATACTTTTTTTGTATCATTTTTAAAAATGTCAATCCAGCTATCTGTTTTAATTCAACTCCTATCTGTTTCGTTGGATGCAAAAAACAAAAACAAAAAAACTGCAAGACTGATCCTTGATGTAGACACATGTTGAACGTATGTCTGTGCATTTCATGAGTTCAACAAGGTCTATCCCTTCTTCTTTTAAAATGTTTGTTGCTGTTATCCCTGATTCTCTGTCTTTTTGACATAAGCAACCTATTTTATTTTGTGTTCATTGCCTTTTTGTGGCAGCTGGAACTGGTGCCTCTTTTTAAGTACACTTTTTACTCAATTTTTATCCTTTAAAAAGAAGCAGCTTAGTGTTATTGTTAGTGCGATTGGTAAACATAATGTGTTTTCTGTAATGTTAGAGTAAATTGAATTAGTAAATTAATATGAACATTTCTTAAACATTTTAAATAAAATGCAAACTTGAAATAAGATTATTGCTGCCAATAACGTATAGGTCTATTTTATACACGTATAATAATTACAATATTTTAAGTTAATATGACTACTAATGTAGTATTTGACAAAATGGATTTGTGTAGACACAAAACAAACAGTTGTGGCTACAATAAACTATTTTCCTTTCATAGCTATTTCCTCTCTTAAT
Organism: Danio rerio; assembly: GCF_052040795.2. Lineage (NCBI taxonomy): Eukaryota > Metazoa > Chordata > Actinopteri > Cypriniformes > Danionidae > Danio > Danio rerio. Next base: position 44,915,667 of record NC_141024.2, on the reverse strand, counting down.
AATTGTGAGATTATTATTATTATTTATTATTATTACATTTCTTGCCATTTTATAAGTTTTAAAAGCACTTTAAATGTACCTCAGGAAAGTCTCTTCTCCCCCGAACCCCTTATTCAACGTTGAATCAACATCGGTTTGCTATCTGAGAAGGTTTGTGTGTGAGAAGAGAGAGAGAGAGAGAGACAGAGAGAGAGCAGATATAGTGTAAAGAAAAAAAGATGGGCGAAATGTATCAGTAAGTCATGAATGCAACAGTAAGTGGCAAAAAAGCTAAACAAAAAATACTTTTATTTTGGCGTAGCCTGTGACGTCATCAGGCGGCGCCGCATCAGCGCTATGTTTCAACTGCAGTAAGGTTTGTTTTAAAACGTTTACAGATATAAACCGATTTAAAGTTAAAGTTCTGAAGTTTTAGGTTTTTTATACGATATTAAATTATGTTCCTGCTGTTGGAAATATTATTTTAACTTTTTATACAACGTAGTACTATTTCATTATCTGAGAGCTATTGTTTGAATAAAGTGTGTAATTAGTGTTTTAAAGAAACGTTTTACCCGATTTCTTTTTGTTGATTACTCATATGAAGACACGTTTAAAGAGAAGTTATCTTGTTTCTGTTCATTGTTTTATTTATTTTAAACAGGACATTTTTATTGTTTTGTTAATTTTAAACAGGATAAAGTGTCCAAACACAGAGTAAAACTGCTGCTGAAGCGACTGATCTCCACACTGTTATAAAGATGGCGTTTATTAAAGAGGAGAGTGAAGATGTGAAGATTGAAGAAACATTTACAGTTAAACAGGAAGATCTGCAGGAACAAACAGGTTGGTTTTTATTCTCACACACCAACTCAGTCATTTGATCCTCATTCAGATATATTTTAATAATAAAAATACTAAATTAAATCCATCTTGCAGCCCTGAGTGTACATAGAAGTATAGTTGGTTTTATATTTAGATATTCAGACTTTCCCCTTAATAATATAATTTCATAAAAGTATTATTTGCAAACTCTAAACAGTGAAATCATATTAGCAGCAAATGACTATCAAAGTACAACATTGTTCACAGTCAAATAAACAGTGTTAATGTTGTTTTCAAGTCACACTTGCATGCTAATTCCAATCAAATATTCAAAGTAACATGGTAAATAATATAGAGACTTCTAAATGAACGAATGTGTGAATATAAAACCAACTTTACCTCTATTGAGTGTACTGCCTAGGTCTCCTAAATGCACATAAGCACTTATTGAAAGACAGGAATGAGTTTCTTTCTTGTTACTCGTTCTCATGTCTTTTGTCATTATTTTATGTATTATTGTAAATTCCCTTTCTTTTTTTTCTTTTCTTTTTTTTTTTTTACCAAATTCTTCATGGGTTTAAACTTGTTTCTAGTAGTTGTTACTAATAGTGTCGGAGTTAGAACTACATTATTATAATAACTAATTACCAGGGCAATTGTATTTAAACAGGGTTTCCGCGAATCATAAAATGTCTTAAATTCCAAAATCTAAATTTTAGGCCTTAAAAAGTCTTAAAGTTACTAAAATAATGTGTTGTAGGTCTTAAATCTTTTCAAAACAAGTCTTCATTTTCCTTTGTTCATGTTTTGTTACTCAATCTGGCCAAAACCCACACAATCACCAACAATCTATCTCAATAAAACCTTAAACTTTTTATTTAAAAAAATGTCTTTTTTATCTAATTATCATAATATGTTAATTATTTTCCCTACAATAAAATTTGTTTAAACGTGCTCCATGTCTTTACTGCTGAGGACATTGACCTGGACAGATTGTTGTGCATAGATTTAGTTTATTATAGTTTTTAAAACTTTTAAAACATTTTTCATTTTTTATTATTTTAAAAGTTTATGTTGGAAAAAGTGTATTAATACAAGTAAAGGCTTGTTTTTACACAATATTTAAAATCTTTTGCTAAGAAGTATCTAAAATATTGTAATTTTATATTATTCATTTATTATTGTATTATTAAATGTATTAAAATCATAATATTTTTTAAGGGCAAATAAAAACCATTTTCATCTGGGCCATTTGAAAAATTCCTTAGCTTTTAGCCCTTTATGAGTATAAATTTTCATTCATAATGGTCTTAAAAAGTCCTAAATTTTATTTGGTGAAACCTGCAGAAATCCTGGTTTAAAGCATGTCAAAAACGTGGATGCCCACAATTTTAAACATGCTGAATGAAATGGACACTAAAGTAATTAATTATTATAAAATATTGTACATTAATCTAAACTATATGATGATGTTGTGGGACAACATGAGGCAAAATAAACAAATTATAGTAGAACAATAATGTTTAGCATTGCACTGACTACAACTGGCCAACAAACTAGTCTAAAATTGACTTTTGCTTCTTAAGAAATGGATTACAGCATGCTGATGATATGCAAACATTTGAGTGTAAAGTTCATCAAAATATTGACCATATTCTTTGTGTACCAGCAGACATTAAAATCTTTTTGCTTGAGACTTTATTTAAAGAATTAATTTTTAGATCCTAAAAACAGTGTTATGCTGCTAAGGCATGGGACGATAACTGTTTTCAAGGTATAAAGCTGACCAAAATATTCTGCTATATCATTCCTACTGTATATGTAGGGTTTTTATGTTTTAAGTTTTTCAGGACAACACTATCTCCAGCAGAAAAGATATCAAAAGATGCCATTTTAAATCATAAAGAAATCTGTGTTTCTGAAACTAATGAAGACAGCAAAAGTCAATGATTCGTTAGAATTATTCAGCCTGACATGTTTACTGCTCCAAAATACTTTCAAAGTTTCTCAAAAGAAAATATATTGTGTTCAAAGGGAAAATGTGTTTGTTTTTTTTACCCAGACATATAAAAAAAAATTTCATTTTAGAGCAGTAATCACAGTACCATGAAACTGTGATATTTTTATTCAAGGTTATTAGAATCTCATACTGGCCCTTGCCTAAAGCTGCTTAATGTTGCAAAGTCAAAATTTCTATTTTTATTATTTTTGTTTGTATGTATAGTCATGAACACACTTGTTTGCAGAGCAAGTAGTGTTAGTTTTCTGCCATTTATTATTCCTGGTCATTTCTCCAACAGGCACTTGAATTGGAAGTTCTAAAACATTAGCATATGAAATCAGGTCACTGCTATGACATGATTGACAATTTTTGTATGTCGCTGTTTGTCTTTGTGCTCTGTTTATGCTGAGAGCTGATGCTGAGTATTCTTCGGGCTTTTCACACTTCAAATGGAGAATCCTGGGTCATTCCCACTCTGAATAACAAAATCCTTGGTTATCTGTAAGCACGTTCCTCACTGCTCATGCTATACCAGGGGCTAACAAATAATCCTAGATGTTCATTAACAGACATTACACATTTCCAACCACCGGGTTAACATTATTATTTGTATATTTATGTTGTCACTGTCCCTGATTAGACAAACAGCAGGTCACCTTTTTTGATGGCATTTCTGCATCTTGTCAGGTATATAAAATGTCATCATGTAGGACTTCAGCTAAGCCTCGGGACATGCACAAAGACAATAAAACAAAGACAAAAGTACAAGTGAATGAAAACAAGTTGCAAAGTATGTCATCTTGCCATCTCCTCATTACTCCAGTTTACAGCAAACTGGCATTAAGCATTTGCACAAGTTCATTCATTCATTTTCCTTTGGCCCAACTGGGCCGAAAAAGGAAAAAGTTGAAGAGAAATTGCTAGTTCCCTTCAAAACCCAGGCAGTGTTTCCTCTAGGATTTTTTCCAGCTGTAGCGGCAGGCCTTTTTTAGACAGATCTACCAACTACCTGTGGTGTTATTTCAATGAGAATTGTCGTGACCCCAGTATTAGAAGTCGAGATCACATTTATGTAATAGCCTACAGCATGCAGATCTCTTTGCTTGTACATTTATGAATGTCTCTAATAGACCTACAGAACGATATTAATGCGTCCTGAAGTAAAGTGAAACGGCTATAGATCGTGCTTGCTGGCCTCACGCATCTGTCAGTCAGCCAGTCAGTCTGTCAGCACTTATTCTTAACGGGGTAAACAAATAATACACAGCACTACTACGATTACAGAGAAGTTTGCGCGGTTATAATTCACTCAACCTTTTAATACGTTTTGGCGTTTAATACGTTATTACCGGCTATTAAAAAAATAAATGTTTTGAATGAGAAGCTGTAATGTAGCCGTGGCGGGATGAATTTTGTCGTAGTGCCCCGCCATGGAAGAATGAATGTAGCGGAAACCATGCCAGGTGAGCAAATATATACATTTTCTACCCCAATAAAGGCTTCTTTCTCATTATGTAGTTAATAACAAAATATATACCACGTGTTTTTGGCTGTAAGACATAGTTTGGACAAAGTTGTCTGTGATTGTCCTTTTGTATAGTCATGCAGTGTGAAACTCCCTGTCGGCGATCCATCTTGCAGTGTAGACAAACCAATGACAAAACGCTAGACCAGATAGTCATGCAGTGTGAAAAACATCCGTAACACGAATATTTTGAAAATCATGCAGTCTGAACTCAGCATTAGTCCCTTTATTCATCAAGGGTTACCACAGTGGAATGAACCAGTATCTTTTTTAGCATATGTTTTAAACAGCGGATGTCCTTCCAGCTACAACCCAGTACTGAGAAGCATTTGCATAAGTTATATCAGTGTTTCCTTTAGGATTTTTTCCAGCTGTAACGGCAGGCCTTTTTTACACAAATCTACCAACTACCTGTGGCGTTATTTCACTGACAAATGTTGTGACTGCAGTATTAAAAGTTGAGTTCGCATTTATGTAATAGCCTACAGCATGCGGATCTCTTTGCTTGCCCAGGTAAAAAAGAAAAAAGTGCACTAAAATGCACTTTAAGTATACTTAGTAAACTTTTCAGTAATGTGCTAAAAGTGCTCTATTTTCGCACACTAATTTTGTACTTAATGTACTAAACGATAGTATTAAGTATATGTTAAGATAAACTTAATACCATCTAAGTGTACTCAACTGTGCTACTGAGACACCCTAAAAATTAAACTAAAATGTGCTTTTAACATACTATATCTGTATTTAAAAAAAAATATGTTTAGTTACAACTAGAAATTAGCTTGAACCCTAATTTTAAACATTTATAAATATTTTTGAGAATAGCTTAAAGTATAATAGTAATATATTAAAACAATATACAAATTGTAAAAAAGTGTGCTAAATACTGTATTAAAAGTGCTCGATTTTGCCAAACTAATTTTGTATTTAATGTACTAAAAATTAGTATTAAGTACATTTTAAGAACAGTGAAAGACCAGTTGCAATGAATAAAAACAAAGAGTCAGGAATGAAATAAAATAGAAGGAAATTTAATTACTTTTTTTGTAGTTTTGACAGCAAGAAATCAGCTTCAGCACTCTCCATGAGCTCCACAGGTCGACCTTCCTTACATTCAGAACACAGTGATATTTATGCTAACAGAGTCAACAAACCTGTGTCATTAGATTGTTTAGACATCCTCACGTAATTGGTTAGACAAAAGATAATTAAGTAGAAGGATAAACAGTCCAGAACAATTTTAGAATATGCAATGTAAAACATATGTATCCTTAGATTATCATATTATTGACTACACTGGATATACACAAACATTTCATCCCTTCTGCATACCCATTCTTGGCTTTCCTGATCATTCCTTGACCCACAACACACACATACTTCAAGACAATAATGTTTTGGTAAGATTACCACACTCAAAATCAATTTAAGTGTTAGTGATAATTGCATTCACATTAAGTGTTCTTAAGTACAACTTTTGGGAAAATGTACTTCTACTATATTACATTACTAATAGATTTTTTATATATTAACTTATTTTAAACTTAAACAGTGTACTAAAAATCAACTAATGTTTAAAGCATTTAAAGCACACTTTTGAAAAACACACTAATAAAACTCTTTTTGGTGTTTTTTTTTCTGTAGTGTACTTTATTGTAGTGCACTAAACATTTATTTAAGTATTACTGGTATTTAAATTACTTTTGTCAAGTGTACTAAAGTCCTGCTGAAGTATAAACATACTTTTAATTAGTATATTTATAGTGTAAAACCATCAAACTTTTATTTAACACAAAAAATAACAATGTACTAAAAATGTATTTGCGGGTATTTAAGTGTATTTTAATTGCATTTAGATATATTATTTTTCACCTGGGATGTCATCTCGCCATCTCCTCATCACAGTTTACAGAAAACGTGGCATTAAGCTTTTGCAAAAGTTCATTCATTCATTTTCCTTCGGCTTAGTCCCTTTATTTATCAGGGGTCGCTGAGAAAAATTTGCATAAGTTGTTTACAATAATGCAAACTCACTAATATAAGCTGAATTATGCACACTTGCTATGAACATGCAGGATTTGTCTCAATCGGGTCTTCTAAGCAAGTTACAAATGTTTAAATCCAGTGGAAGATACACATAAGGGAACACAACATGAGTAATCTAAAGCGAGTGCATTTGATCATTTGCATTTAAAGCCACAGGCACAAAAACAGCTTGGTTTTTCTCTGACCCCCAAAATGAAATATTCTGCAAGGTATATGATCTGATTTTGAGCCGAAACCTCAGACACATTCTGGGAACACCAAAGACTTATTTTACATCTTGTAAAAAAAAAAAAAAAAAAAAAAAAAATTTAAATTAGCCTCACCATTTACTCTCCCTTAATAAGTTATCCCTTGGTTCTTTTGAGCACAAGATATTGTAAAAAAAAATGCAAGCTTCCTTTGTGTTTCAAATGAAAGGAAATGTTTAAAACCACATGACGGAGAGTAAATGTTAATTGGTTATTTTTATTTGTGGGTGAAACATCCATTTCATGCTTATCGCTATGTGGCTTCATACTAAAGTTCACTTTTTTGTTGTTTTTTAAGACCTGATGGTGCTGAAAGAAGAGTCTCATCAATGGAATGAAATGGAAGAGCAACACCAAGACATACCGACTGATGAAAAACCCACACTTACTAAAAAAACTTCATCACGTGGAAGACCTCGGAAATCCAAATCTAAGTGTAATTTTAGCAGTAAACAGAGTAGAAAGACTTTTAGTCAAAAGCCAAAGCTTGATGTTCACATGAGAGTTCACAAAGGGGAGAAACCTTGCACCTGCAAACAGTGTGGAAAAAGCTTCTATACTATAGGAAACTTAACAGTGCACATGAGAATTCACACTGGGGAGAAGCCTTACACCTGTGAACAGTGTGGAAAGAGTTTTTGTCAAAAAGAAAACTTTAAAACCCACATGAGAATTCACACTGGAGAGAGGCCGTACACATGCCAACAGTGTGGAAAAAGCTTCTATCATGCAGGAAACTTGATAATGCACATGCGAATTCACACTGAGGAGAGGCCTTACTCTTGCCCTCAGTGTGGAAAGAGTTTTAAGCAAAATGGCAACCTTGAAGTCCACATGAGAACTCACACTGGAGAGAAAGGATTTACTTGCACACAGTGTGGGAAAAGTTTTGTTAAAAAACAAAACCTTGACATTCACATGAGGATTCACACCGGAGAGAAACCTTACACATGCACAGAGTGTGGTAAAAGTTTCACATATAAAAGCTCACTCAATCACCACATGAGAACTCACACCGGAGAGAACCCGTTTGCATGTGCTCAGTGTGGAAAGAGCTTATCAACCAAATCTAGCCTCATGAACCACATGAATGGTCACACTGGAACCATAGTGTTCACATGTGATCAGTGTGGAATTAAACTCACACGCAAAGACTACATTAGGCGACACATGAAGACTCACTCAAGAGAGGATCATTTTAGATGCAGTGAGTGTGGAAAGGGCTTTACCCATAAAAGAAGCCTCAGCGCTCACTTGAAGCTTCACAATGCAGAGCAGAGTCCTGAAAAATGAGGCCTTGTCCACACAAACACTGGTATATTCAAAACGGCAGCTTGTTCATGTAGTTTGGCTGTTCATTCATGTAAAGTTTATTTATAAACTACTTTCAAGAGGATCACATGCTTATGATTGTCCACAGCTGGTCCTGCATTAGCTAACACATGATTCACTAATCAGATAATTCCTAACTCACTATAAATAACCAGAGTTTCTTACCTCAGTTATTGGTTACATGCAGGGCCGGAGCAAGCTGAACTGCCGCTCTAGGCAGAGGACAATCACGCCACCCTCAACCCCAATGTGAAAACGAATGTGACCGGTTATGAAAATGAAGTGAGGTAATCGCGGACCTCTATTCTGCCCCCCTATGCGCGAATATAACTGAGGACGCGCGAGTGCTGAGGGATGTGTCACGAACGCCGCCCTCTCTATTCTGTCGCCTATGCACGAATATAACTGAGGACGCGGGTGGTGAGGGAGGTGTTGCGGACATAACTGACTACGCCGTTTGTTATAAAGTAGTGTCTCACAGACTGTACTTTGGTTTAAGGTACTTGAAGACGGATGAGTTAACATCACTGATGAGGACCTACACTATTAGTTGTCTTCAATAAAGTTTTCTGCCTGTAAGAACTTTGGTCAGCTTCCTTATTTCATCTGTTAGAGTCATCTATACATTGGCAAGCCACACAAGAACGGTTAAGCCAAATACAGCAAAATATAACAATGTGCTTTAACTTATTATGAACCAATAACCATATTTGTGCACAGTGCACATTTGCAAACAGTTTATTAATTTACCAAACAAATGATCGGCTCTGAAAAAGAATTAGAAAGATTAGGGAGGAGAAAATATTTGAGGAGATGCAGGGAACACTGTCCTACACCCTCAGATTGTGTTTTTGATAACTCACATTGTTTGATTGTCACTCGCCTGAACAAACAAAGATTTACATCCAATTTTGTGCTTTTGTCTGCAATTTCACAAAACTTGTTAGTGGATAAACTCCTGTGGTGTGAACTCGCTGTAAGGCAATGACAGTGAGCGACCGATACAGACTCCCTGAAGCCCTGTTCAGACAATGCCTTTTGCCAGTTACGACAGATCAGATTTGTGTCAGATTATGAGATTTTAACTTGATCAACTCTTGATGTGTTGTGGGTAACAAATGAAGACTTTGATTTCAAAACACTACACATTTATTTTGATGGACTAATTTGAGAAAAGAAACAAGTTTTCTTTCTGAAGACAATTACAGTCTCTGTAGACAACTTGTTGCCTTTAAAGATGCAATGTAAAAACTCCCATATTACTACAAATAAATGTATTTAGATTCATTATTATTATTAGATTCATAAATGTATTTAGATTCATTATTATTATTAGATTCATAAATGTATTTAGATTCATTATTATTATTATTATTTATATTATGATATATCTATAATCTGGAACAAAGAAGTGAATTGCACTGATTCTGGAGAAATTAGTCAAACTGACTCTCTCATGTGTATTGTGATTGGCTGTTTGCTGCACTTGTGTGTATTGTGATTGGCTGTTTGCTGCACGTCACACTTTAAGCTGCATTTGCTCCAGAGTTGATCACAAACTAAAGTAAACTTTACGGTTTATATCAAGCCTTGTCAAATCATTTAACATCGCCGTAACCAGGTTGGGTTTATTTGATTTTGTCAACTTCCAGAGCTTTATCTTTAAACCAGAAGAAGGAGGGAAAATGCACTCACTCTGCATAGTGACATCTTGAAATAATATTTAAACTAGCCTAATAGACCAGGGGTTCTCAACCTTTCACAAGCTGCCCTCACCCCCAAAAGCTGGTTCATTGCAGTTGTATATAGTGTAAATAAACTAAATACGGCGTCATGTTTTATACGTTTGCAGCCTCTGCAACTTCCATCCATCATAAAAATTTATTTGGATGATTTGACTTTCCGCCGTTTTCTAAAGTCTTTGAGCGCAGCACACAAAAACTAAATTGACATACTGCAGTCACACTTCAAAATGTGGTGTTTTTACATTTATAACATTTGAGCACAGTTCAGCAAAATACATCACATGATCTGACGACCAAGAGATCTTAATTTACCATCACCAAACGATTAAAAATGTGGCACTGATTTCATACAGAGTTCATACAGACACAGCCTAATGAAAACCAAGGTTTTCTAAGCACTTTTTCCAGCACCTATTTTTATTTTCAAAACTGACACGCAACATATTGAACACCTGAAATGTATTCTCAGCAACCCATTAAAGCATTGCATAGGAACCATCTATTGATTTATTAAAGAAAACATTAATAAGATATAATAATTAGTTAATAATATATTTATAATTAAGAATATAATAAACCAAAATTGACACGCAATGTATTGAACACCTGCAATGTCTTCTCAGCAATTAATAAAAATACTGCATAGGAACTATCTATCGATTTATACAATTAAAAAAAAACATTTATTAACAACAATAATAATTGATCATATATTAATAATATAATAAGCCTGCACTAAATGTGCCTGTGATTTTTGTATTTTATTTGTTGATGTTCTCTCACAGATGACAAGTTTTAGTAAATAATACTAATATATTACAAATTACTCTTTTAAAAAACTACACTGAGTACTAGTTAATTACTTTTGAGGAAAAACTCAGATTTTCATTATGGCCCTTTTTAAGAATAAAACTATTTAAATGGTTTAACTGCCTACATCACAAGGCTACATATAGGAATTTGCATTAACAAAGTATGGTCGATTTTTCCTTTCATGACATTGACTCAATTTCAATAGTACTGGCACAACTACCACATACTTTAAAGGCCATAGAGACACTTTTTGTCCATTTGTAAACAATACTTCCAAGCTTTGAAATGTTTAATTAAAGTATATGATGAAAATATTTAAATTTGGGGTTTTATTTACATATTGTACACTATTGTCCTATTTGCTCATTGTTGTCTATACAACATTTTATTTTACACTTGATCTTAAACTGAAATAATTTTACACAAGGACAAGGACACTGTCAGTGATAAAATAATAAAACAAATGACTTCGTTTCACTTCGTATTTGAAATATGACTCTACATTTCTCAAAGCAGTGCTTTAAGAGCCTTATTGTTTATTTTGATAAATGTAACAAATTGTTTGACCTGTAATGCCTGCACAATTTAGTGATGCTTTAAGACCAATCAGAACACCCCTATTATGTATAAATCACATAAATACCTCATCCAGAAACATTTCTGGCATAATTATTTTGTCGTAAAGAAATAAAAAGTTTCACCTTTGCTAAAAGTTCTGGTAGTATAATATAATAACAGTGTTATTTGCAAACTCTAAATAGCGAAATCATATAAGCAGCCAATGACTATCAAAGTACAACATTGGTCACAGTCAAATAAACAGTGTTAATGTTGTTTTTAAGTCATACTTGCATGCTAATTCTGATCGAATATTCAAAATTAAATGGTAAACAATATAGAGACTTCTAAATGAACGAATGTGTGAATATAAAAAAAAACTTTACCTTTATAACTCGCCATCGGGAGAGACGAGAGTGAAACGTGTTTATAAAAAATGTAAAATATATTATAATTTTTTTATGAAATAATGACTGTTTTGGTCTAATTTAGCAGCAGAAAGAGATCCGATGAATCCAAACAAAGATAACAAATTTGCACGTGCCCAAGTGTCTGGCTTAAGAAGTTCTTGTAACTCAGAAAACAGCACTTCAGGATCCCTATTGCTTTCAGATGATCTGGTGTGTACACCTAATGACAAAACAGCTTCTCTGACGAGTTTTCCATTGTCATGTCTTTTTGACCTAAGGGTATGAACCTAGCTTTTTGAAGGTCACACTGGATTGTGCTGCACAGCCATCTTCAAATGAACTGCATCAAAGACAACCCAGGTGGGACTTGAACCCACAATCCCCAGCTTCGAAGGCTGGTGCCTTATCCATTAGGCCACTGGGCCATGTCACTAATTTCTATCAAGTATCTCTTGTATGCCTTCAACAAGACTCTTCTTCAGGGCTTGTTGGTCTCGTGCTATGATTCTCACTTAAGGTGCGAGAGATCCTGGGTTCAAATCCTAGATGAGACCTATGTCTGTCACAGAAAAAGCAGTGGTGATGTGCTGTGCTGTCTAGGGTGTTTATATGTTAATTGTAGCACATTCAGCTGTGTTTTCAGTTAATGAACATGTTGTGGACTTCTGATCTAAATCAGTATAACTTGTACGATTATACAGACAAAAAAGAAGCGTCCTATCGGATTTCTTTGAAGGATTTCAATTAGAATTATGATCATATTTTGCAACCATTCCTATAGGATTGTTTTAAAGTACAATACATAAAAATCCTTTAGGATAATTTCTACAACATTTTAATTGGATCCAATTTATATCTTAATTAAGATATGCTTTTCTATTGTCTCTCTTAGCCTATTATACAATAGTTTTGAATGTTTAATGCACAAATTTCCAAACTAACATGTCTATACCAAAAACATATACAATGTCGCTAGCCCAAACTGTGGGCTGGCCCACTCAAAACAGACGTTCACTGTGGGCCCATAGCAAGTCCGCACAAAGTGTAGTGTATATAGCCACAATGGGCGAAGTATAGGTATACTATCTGGGTCAGAAGTATGTCCTATGAGCATGCTCTGTGGGCATTTAGTAATTAACAAGTTAGGTCCCACTAATACTAAGTTGAGTCCAGGCACAAAATGTGCCTATAAGGTCCCAGTAAAGCCCTTTTATGCAGGGCCATTGTGGCTTTAACACAAAACAAAACTAGTTCACTTCTACTATGTAGCAAAATAGCACAATATCACTTCAAATGCATAATTACATATTTTGAAAGCATAAAGTAAAATCAGTAATAAATGAAGCATCTAAAAATATAAAGACAACATGGACTATTTTTCAAAGGTTTGGGACAAAACTGCTTTAGTTTATAAAAATGCAGATATAAAAGTAACCTTGTAAATAATTATTCCTTTTTAATATGTTAGCTTTTCCAGTTGAATATGTTAAAATATAATTTATTCCAATGATGTTAAAGCTGCATTTGAGGCATTTGTGTCCTGAATAAAATAATTTGAGACAAAACAACAAAACATATAAAAATATACTTAGTTAGAAGAAAAACAAAGTAAGATTTTCATGTTTGTATTTTCTCTACCATTTGTACCTTAAAGGGTCACGAAACTCCAAAACACATTTTTTGAGCTGTTGACAATCATATATGTGTCCCACACTGCTAAAAACACTATTTGGACACAAATATTTCACTAAAAAGTGTAAATTGGTTGTTTTTGCGTTATTTCAAGCAAATTTGTACTTCCGGTTTGAAACTAATTTTTGAAGCTGCGTCTCAACCATGAGATAATAGCGTGTATTCCAGCGTGCAGACTGGATGTCTGTGCCAGAGTGTGTCTTATTACGTCTTACAGTGCGGCTCGAAGGACATCTTTTGCATTCAGAGCTGCTTTCGTGAAGAGATCATCGGCAACACTGCTCGAAGTTTACCATGGAGGTGAAAAGGAAGCTCCCTGACAAGGAATTGAACCCAGGCCACAGCGGTAAGAGCACTAAGTCCTAACCACAAGACCACCAGGGAAGGCCTGGCTAAAGGTTGCCCTCTAGCCTAGCTGTGGGCCTCCACCCAGGTGTGCTGCAGCTGCTCTGACAAAAATAACTCTAACGTTTGCAACCTCCTCCTGGAGAAGAGAAAGTCTCAGAGCCTGGTTCACAGTTCTTCTATGGAGGGACTGTCACATGCTCTGTGTAAAAGCATCCTATCGACACCACAACTTGCCATGACAACAAAGCACAGCATGCGTTGAAGGAACTCCATGTTTACCGGTCCATGTCCTCTTTCCAAACAGCATGCTAATGAGCACTCATTGAACAGTGTGTGCCAGTGGCGCAATGGATAACATGTCTGACTGATCAGAAGATTCTAGATTCGAGTTTTGGCTGGCTCGATCAGGATTTATTGCATTGCTCTCAGTCAGTGCACTGCAGTTGCAGTTTGCCCCTGCCGGAGTTGTTCGGTTCTACTCTGGAGTGAATCGAGTTTCTGGGGCCGCCAGCACAGAGCCTGTGGGGTGCTCTCCTGGGTTCAAAGGCTGCCCCAACCGCTCTCATGTCTTGGTCCCGTACATCCCTCAGGACTTCCAGAAGAAACCAGTACAGCCACTCTCCTGGGAAGACAGCAGTGACAGCTTGTAAACCAAAATGTTTGCTGTGAGGCTAAGGCGTTCTACTGCAGCACAGATACGCATTCGAAAAGCATACAATATTCAAAAACAAAGTGCCAACCTAAAACAAGATTGCAGTCAAAATGACCACCTCAGACAAGTGTGAGCAATGTTTCAGTCTCTGTTATACGTCGGCATATATGCCACACAGTGCAGACGCTCATACTACTGAAAAGGAAGTTACCTGACTGAGAAAGGTATAAATAGAAATCGGAGCCTGCTCCAAACGACCTGGTCAGCCCCAAGTGGGCTGTAAAAACCTCCTGGAGTTTTCATTCATTTAATGTCTGGTACAAGACACTGCGTCCAACCAGTTATGTTTGAATGTCAAACCTACCCCAATCCTTAAACCAACCTCACAGTTTCCTGCTGTGTTTTATCAACCTCCCAACCTACCCCAACTCTTAACCCAACCTCACAGTAACAAACCTCCATGTGGGTTTCATTGATTCAATGTCTCGTACATGGCACAGAATACAACCTATCGCAGTTTATTAAAATCACACCTACCCCAGCCCTAGGCCCAACCACATGGTAACCTGCTGTGTTTTATTCAATTTTACTCCTACCCCAACCCTAAACACAACCTCAGAGTAAGCAGTTTATATATTTTTTATTTTTATGAATGTCTACTACAGCTACATCAAGCGCAAACCCAGCCTACGTGCGGTATAAGTGCCTACCACTTAGAGGTCATCCAGCCGACTTGCAGTGTAATCTCCTCCACTTGTAGGTCTCTGAGCTGCAGCAACACCTAAGGGCTCTGACACACAGAAACAAAAGAAACCATTGCTTTTAACCTACTCTTGGAGAGGAGAGAGTCTCCGACCCTGGATCTCAGGTCTTCTATGGAGGGACTGTCAGGAATCCTGTAAGAGCATCCCATCCACACAACCTCTTGCCATAAAAACAAAGCAGAATGTGTGGTGAAGGAACTCCGGGTTGACAGAGCCTTGTCCTTGCTTCAAGCAAAGTGCTAACAAGGTGCTGAACAGAGTGACGGTGGCACAAAGGTTAGCGCTTATGACTACGGATCAGAAGGTTCTCGGTTTACGGAAACCAAGAAACTGTGTATGAGAGAGTGCGTAAGTGTATGAGTGGCACTTGTGCAAGCGGAGCAGGGACGTGCCAGCGATCAGAATGAACTGGAGTTTGTGCCAAGACTGGGATTCAAGTGTGGCAGTTCCCATATGGTCTAGCGGTTAGGATTCCTGGTTTTCACCCAGGCAGCCCGGGTTCGACTCCCGGTATGGGAAGGCTTGAGTGCTTTTGCTTCTGTCCTTTTTGGCCAGCGGTCGGTCTGCAGCTACCTTATAGGATGTGGTTGTGGAACTGCCCCGTAAGCCTTCGATAGCTCAGTTGGTAGAGCGGAGGACTGTAGGTGGGATGATGGCAATCCTTAGGTCGCTGGTTCGACTTCGGCTCGAAGGACATCTTTTGCGCTCAGAGTCGCTTTCTTGCCTTCGCCAAGTGAGTTAACCACTCCTCAAAGTTCAGCATGGAGGTCAAAAGGAAGTTCCCTGACCGGGAATCGAACCCGGGCCGCGGCGGTGAGAGCGCCGAATCCTAACCACTAGACCACCAGGGAAGGTGTGCGTAAAGGTTGGCCTCAAGTCTAGCTGTGGGCCTCCACCCAGGTGTGCTGCAGCTGCTCTGACAAAAATAAATAACGTTTGCAACCTCCTCCCGGAGAAGAGAAAGTCTCAGAGCCTGGATCACAGTTCTTCTTGGGAGGGACTGTCACATGCTCGGTGTAAGAGCATCCTATCGACACCACAACTTGCCATGACAACAAAGCAAAGCATGCTTTTAAGGAACTCCATGTTCACCGAGCCGTGTCCTCTTTCCAAGGACCATGCTAATGAGCACTGCTGATGCGGACTGGGCCAGTGGCGCAATGGATAACGCATCTGACTACGGATCAGAAGATTCTAGGTTCGACTCCTGGCTGGCTCGTTCAGCATTTTTTTGCGTTGCTCTCAGTGCAGTGCGGTCGCGGTTTTCCCCTGCCGGAGTTGTTCGGTTCTACTCTGGAGTAAATCGAGTTTCTGGGGCCGCCAGCACAGAGCCTGTGGGGTGCTCTCCTGGGTTCAAAGGCTGCCCCAACCGCTCTCATGTCTTGGTCCCGTACATCCCTCAGGACTTCCAGAAGAAACCAGTACAGCCACTCTCCTGGGAAGACAGCAGTGACAGCTTGTAAACCAAAATGTTTGCTGTGAGGCTAAGGCGTTCTACTGCAGCACAGATACGCATTCGAAAAGCATACAATATTCAAAAACAAAGTGCCAACCTAAAACAAGATTGCAGTCAAAATGACCACCTCAGACAAGTGTGAGCGATGTTTCAGTCTCTGTTATACGTCGGCAAATATGCCACACAGTGCAGACGCTCATACTACTGAAAAGGAAGTTACCTGACTGAGAAAGGTATAAATAGAAATCGGAGCCTGCTCCAAACGACCTGGTCAGCCCCAAGTGGGCTGTAAAAACCTCCTGGAGTTTTCATTCATTTAATGTCTGGTACAAGACACTGCGTCCAACCAGTTATGTTTGAATGTCAAACCTACCCCAATCCATAAACCAACTTCACAGTTTCCTGCTGTGTTTTATCAACCTCCCAACCTACCCCAACTCTTAACCCAACCTCACAGTAACAAACCTCCATGTGGGTTTCATTGATTCAATGTCTCGTACATGGCACAGAATACAACCTATCGCAGTTTATTAAAATCACACCTACCCCAGCCCTAGGCCCAACCACACGGTAACCTGCTGTGTTTTATTCAATTTTACTCCTACCCCAACCCTAAACACAACCTCAGAGTAAGCAGTTTATATATTTTTTTATTTTTATGAATGTCTACTACAGCTACATCAATCGCAAACCCAGCCTACGTGCGGTATAAGTGCCTACCACTTAGAGGTCATCCAGCCGACTTGCAGTGTAATCTCCTCCACTTGTAGGTCTCTGAGCTGCAGCAACACCTAAGGGCTCTGACACACAGACACAAAAGAAACCATTGCTTTTAACCTACTCTTGGAGAGGAGAGAGTCTCCGACCCTGGATCTCAGGTCTTCTATGGAGGGACTGTCAGGAATCCTGTAAGAGCATCCCATCCACACAACCTCTTGCCATAAAAACAAAGCAGAATGTGTGGTGAAGGAACTCCGGGTTGACAGAGTCTTGTCCTTGCTTCAAGCAAAGTGCTAACAAGGTGCTGAACAGAGTGACGGTGGCACAAAGGTTAGCGCTTATGACTACGGATCAGAAGATTCTCGGTTTACGGAAACCAAGAAACTGTGTATGAGAGAGTGCGTAAGTGTATGAGTGGCACTTGTGCAAGCGGAGCAGGGACGTGCCAGCGATCAGAATGAACTGGAGTTTGTGCCAAGACTGGGTTTCAAGAGTGGCAGTTCCCATATGGTCTAGCGGTTAGGATTCCTGATTTTCACCCAGGCGGCCTGGGATCGACTCCCGGTATGGGAAGGCTTGAGTGCTTTTGCTTCTGTCCTTTTTGGCCAGCGGTCGGACTGCAGCTACCTTATAGGATGTGGTTGTGGAACTGCCCTGTAAGCCTTCGATAGCTCAGTTGGTAGCGCGGAGGACTGTAGGTGGGATGATGGCAATCCTTAGGCTGCTGGTTCGACTCCGGCTCGAAGGACATCTTTTGCGCTCAGAGCCGCTTTCTTGCCTTCGCCAAATGAGTTAACCACTCCTCAAAGTTCAGCATGGAGGTGAAAAGGAAGTTCCCTGACCGGGAATCGAACCCAGGCCGCGGCGGTGAGAGCGCCGAATCCTAACCACTAGACCACTAGGGAAGGTCTGCGTAAAGGTTGGCCTCAAGTCTAGCTGTGGGCCTCCACCCAGGTGTGCTGCAGCTGCTCTGACAAAAATAACTAACGTTTGCAACCTCCTCCCGGAGAAGAGAAAGTCTCAGAGCCTGGATCACAGTTCTTCTTGGGAGGGACTGTCACATGCTCGGTGTAAGAGCATCCTATCGACACCACAACTTGCCATGACAACAAAGCACAGCATGCGTTTTAGGAACTCCATGTTCACCGAGCCGTGTCCTCTTTCCAAGGACCATGCTAATGAGCACTGCTGATGCGGACTGGGCCAGTGGCGCAATGGATAACGCGTCTGACTACGGATCAGAAGATTCTAGGTCCTACTCCTGGCTGGCTCTTCCAGGATTTTTTTGCGTTGCTCTCAGTGCAGTGCGGTCGCGGTTTGCCCCTGCCGGAGTTGTTCGGTCCTACTCTGGAGTGAATCGAGTTTCTGGGGCCGCCAGCACAGAGCCTGTGGGGTGCTCTCCTGGGTTCAAAGGCTGCCCCAACCGCTCTCATGTCTTGGTCCCGTACATCCCTCAGGACTTCCAGAAGAAACCAGTACAGCCACTCTCCTGGGAAGACAGCAGTGACAGCTTGTAAACCAAAATGTTTGCTGTGAGGCTAAGGCGTTCTACTGCAGCACAGATACGCATTCGAAAAGCATACAATATTCAAAAACAAAGTGCCAACCTAAAACAAGATTGCAGTCAAAATGACCACCTCAGACAAGTGTGAGCAATGTTTCAGTCTCTGTTATACGTCGGCAAATATGCCACACAGTGCAGACTGGGCCAGTGGCGCATACTGTCACCTGTAAGTTGTGGTTATTCTTGGTTACACCGGCCAATCACGTTCTGAGTTGGAACCAAGATTTTTTTTAATTCTTGGTCATGCTGGCCAATCACGTCCCGAGCTGGAACCAAGATTCACCCTATTCTTTGTTACGGCAGCCAATTGTGTTCCGAGTTACAATGAACGCTATGGCCAATCAGAGCCCTTATACCATTCAAGATTTGTACTGTTATAACAGATTTCGTTGCAGATTAATTCGGACAACAATTGCAAACTAAGTATTTTTTATAACAAGTTGGTTTAAATGAATAACCATTACAGTAACGTTGAATAATACACTGTTAAAAATTGTCCCGTTAAAAAACAGTAAAATACTGGCAGCTGCAATTGCCAGCAATGTACTGTTATTTTACAGTATGTTGCTGTAAAAATACATGGGCTACATTGATTTACACAATACTCAAGTGAACTCATTTTGCTCACTGAAAGCAACTGCCTCAACTTGGTCAACTGCTGAATGAGTTTATGAAGTAATGTGCTATATATGCTTAGAAGTATACTTATAATGATAACTTATTTTAGTTAATTAGAAAAGTTCGGTTTAACTCTAATGTCTTATTTTTCACAACAGCACACATACATGTAAATCTGGAATCACCAGAGAGATTCTGACTGCATCAGCAACTAAACAGCCGCTATCTTTAAATAGAGAAACATGCAGAATAACATCAGCAGTTCATTGTTCATCTTTAACTCATACACTGGCTCTACTCTCCTCCACAACGGTGACAGACAGAAGAAATAAGCTTCAGGTCTTACAGTAAAATACTGTTTTTTCCTTGACTTAACAGTAATCTACTGGCAGCTGTGGTTGCCAGCAATCTACTGTTTTTTTACAGTCTACTTCCGTAGTTTAAGTTAACAGTATATTACTGTTAAAATACATTTTACACTGTGTTTTTACCTCTCACACCTTTAACCCTTTAAACCCCAGAGCAAATACTTCAGTTTTAATTGAAGTGTCCACACTACTGAGTGTTCAAGAAACATGTAGCAAAGCTGAAGTAAATTCATTAATTAACTGACTAATTAAATGATAATGGAAGATTAACAATGAATAAATGAAGAAATAGTGAAGGGAAAAAACAAGAACAGAACATACAAAACTTTAGTCACAGCTTTATAATGAAATAACCTGAAGAACAACAAATGATTAAATAATTTAAATGATCAGCGGATGATTAAACAACTCTACAAACATCATCACCAGCTACACTTATTACTTAATACATGTATTTTTGTATAACATCTACTAAAGTTCTTCTTGAGAAAAAGTGAAAGTTTTACGTCACCATCATGGAGAACAGAGTTTGCTTTAGTTGGGCTCTTAGCCCTGTCATTTTTAACATTTATATATCTTGGCTGCTGCAATTGTTAAGAACTTAGTTTATAAAGCTCCTTTGTTGTGGCAAGCCAGCCAAAAACCTAAATAAGATCTGGTGATGTTCATGTTGCTATTAAATGGCAGAGTCTGTTCTCATTTCGTATAATAAAATTTACTGCTCCTATTCAATGTTAAATCTATTGTTTTACATTATATGTATATATATATATATATATGGCAATGATTTCTGGAAGTTTTTAAGAATATCTTGGACAATAACACTGCTCTATGGTGTAAATCGCACTCAAAGAGACATCAATAATCAGCATATGAACCTCAATAATGGTGACAACAAATTTAACAAAATTTAACAAAATTAACAGTTTAACTCACAAACAGGCAACTGAAAGTCTAAACATAAACAACAGCAGAATCGAACACAAATAAAGAAAACTGTTAGACCATTATACAACATTTATTTATACCGCAATGCATACTGGGATATTTGTACAGTGCCACTCCCAGCATGCATTGCAGCATGAAACATTTGAGATGTTACCATTGTTGAGATACAAGGTCAGATTCATGAGGTCTGAGTGTGTATTTTTCATAACTGAACTGTTTTTGTATGTTATTTCTTAACTGTTAAGTAATTACGGAGATATCTTTTCTGTTTTGTTGGACTATTTCTCACTTGCCTTAGTCCACCCCAATTCAATAATCGGTCAGGAGTCAATTAATCAAAATCAATGAATTTGTTTATCGAGCATAAGTGAATAAAGCGAAGGTCAGGATCCTGGGCTTTTGAAGAACCGTCAGCCAAGCAGTCTGGATGTCCAAAAGCTCTCGAACTCTCTCGACTCCCTCCTTTTATCCATCAGCAGCGTTCAATCTTTTTGGCCACTCCTCTGATCAGTTACCCCCAATCTCTATTGTTGCCATCAGCTGTTTTCAGGCAGAATCATCTCTCAAAAGTCTGTGGTCTGCACACACAGATACCTCTGCACACAGAAACAAAAGGGCAGGTGAAAGTATCACTTCTCCTTGACATACTTGACACTACTGACATCTGGGGTGCAGCAAGCAACTGTAGCAAAAAATCATCAAAGCACAGCTGAGCATCATAACTTCCTTATAGAGATATCAGGATAATATCAATTTTATTAAAGCATCATACATCACGCATACACAGAGAGCAGTATAAAAATGCTGCATCTATCACATCAGCTTTTCCTCCTAGTCCTGTCTATGAACTCTTGACCTGTGTATGCACCCATCTAGGGGAATCCCTTTTGCAGATCTGTCTCCAGCCAGCACCCACACACAGCTCTTGTGGTTTTAGCAGTTAGTTAGAAACGCATTATTACAGGGGTTAAGTAGAAGTATGCTATATCAGGAGACATCATCATATCTGACAAAAACACATATTGTAAATTATGAATAGTGAGGCAAATGGGAGTATATTCCTCCAATAGCAAATATATATCAAAAGAAAAGAGTGATTAGTAAGACAATAAAGCAATATTTTCCTCATCTGCTCCAGTTCTCCTTTCTGTGTAGAAAAGTCACACGTCACAGCTGCAACCTAGACAGGGACTTTCTGCAAGACTTGTTTGTTACAGATTTAGTTATTTGACATTATAGGTGTGGAAAGTTCCTGTCTCATTTTAAGGTCAAACAGAATGTCTCATCATATCATTGCGTGGGCTCATTAGATTATCATGGTTCAAGCAAACACATGCATTATAAGCATGAGCACATATATATCATTCAAAAGAAGCATTAGACTATAATTTTATTCCTTCACTCTCCAGTGTGGATCCTCATGTGGTGATTAAGGGATGACGATTGGCTGAAACTCTTCCCGCATTGAGTGCATGTGAATGGTTTCTCTCCAGTGTGGATCCTCATGTGGTGATTAAGGGATGACGATTGGCTGAAACTCTTCCCGCATTGAGTGCATGTGAATGGCTTTTCTCCAGTGTGGATTCTCATATGTCTATTAATGTCTGATGAGCAGCTGAAACTCTTCCCACACTGAGTGCATGTGCATGGTTTCTCTCCAGTGTGGATCCTCATGTGTTTATTAAGGTGTGCTAAGCAATTGAAACTCTTCCCACACTGAGTGCATGTGAATGGTTTCTCTCCAGTGTGGATCCTCATGTGTAGATTAAGGTATGATGATTGGCTAAAACTCTTCCCACACTGAGTGCATGTGAATGGTTTCTCTCCAGTGTGGATCCTCATGTGTATATTAAGGTGTGATGAGCGGTTGAAACTCTTCCCACACTGAGTGCATGTGAATGGTTTCTCTCCAGTGTGGATCCTCATGTGTAGATTAAGGTATGATGATTGGCTAAAACTCTTCCCACACTGAGTGCATGTGAATGGTTTCTCTCCAGTGTGGATCCTCATGTGTATATTAAGGTGTGATGAGCGGTTGAAACTCTTCCCACACTGAGTGCATGTGAATGGTTTCTCTCCAGTGTGGATCCTCATGTGAATCGTAAGTTTGCTTTTGTTTGCCAAACTCTTTCCACACTGAGTGCAGGTGTAACGATTCTTGTCTCCCCTTTTCAAAATACCATCAGTCTGTAAATTCGATTTTTCCTCAATTTTGACATGATGTTCCTCCTCTTTACTCCCCTCATACTCTTCAAATAGGTCTGAAATTAAAAAAAAACATTATTTTTCACCAAGTCTTAAAAACTCTCATCAAGAGCTGAAACGTGTAAAGACACATTGGCTACACACACAATGTAAAATGTGTCAAAGCTGCTTAACAGAAGTTATAGTAAATTGAAACTTTCTCTGTGTTTCAGCAAACGAACCAATATTTGGGGACATCTTATTTTGACATATTCTGGGAAAATGCTTTGAAATAAAAAATAAATAAAAAACCTCAATACACTTTGGGCAAATTTACTCCCTTTTCGTTATATTCTTGGCTGTTTTTTCTCAATTGGCCTCTATTATAACAACATTTTTTATTGCAAAGCTATGACAGCATATAATCATGCATTAAAAATTGTTGGTGTTTTCTGTGATGACAGTCAACATTGTTTAAATGGTCTCCACCCATGGGATGGCAAAAAGGCAAATGGGTGAGAGTATAAAGCAGGGGTCACTAATCCTGGTCCTGGAGGCCCGGTGTCCCTGCAGAGTTTAGCTCTATCTTGCCTCAACACACCTGCCTGGATGTTTCAAGTATACCTAGTAAGACCTTGATTAGCTTGTTCAGGTATGTTTGATCAGTGTTGGAGCTAAAATCTGCAGGACACCGGCTCTTCAGGAACAAGTTTGGTGACCGCTGGTATAAAGGAAGAAGAGGAGAGTTGAAGAGGGCAGCATTATGTGGTGTGCGAAAAAAAGAGAAGTTGACTGAACTGTTGCAGTGCGGGGAAACGAGTAATGACACCGGGTCGAGACGAGCAGTGTAAACGTAATGACTGGCTGTGAGAAACAAAAAGTGAAAGTATGTATTGAAGCAACGAAGCAAAGACAGCTGTCTTGTTACTAAAGTGCTCGTGACGTCTGTGAACGAGTGCATCACCAAAGACTTCAGCGCAGTGAACACAATCAAATTACCGATTTATCTCACTCGCATGGAGTCAGCTGCCGACTCACCGGCTGGGTTCGTCAACGCACTCAATCTTCACATCCACACCTCCACATTCGCCATTCTCCACTCATTTCCCTTGACCCTCCGCTCCGTGGGTAAGAAGCAAAAGTTTTTGGGTTTTTTTTTTGCCCAAATTCTTCTTTTATTAATTTTGTTTTGTTTTCTCCTTGTACTATTATTATTAGTATTATTTTTCCCCGTTTTCAAATCTGATGAATCTGTTGGCCTGAAATCATTTGCATTTTATTTTAAACTGCATTGTATTTAAATCAAATGAACATTTTCATATTAGTCAATAATATTACTGTTTTAATTTAAAAGCTGAATAAATATAGATTTACACACATTTACTCAAGCAAATAAACAATTAATGATGGGCTAAAAATCTGTAGATTTCTGCGGCAAAATCTGCGGAATTCTGTGTGCGCAGATTCTGGGTGGGCCTAATAATGAGCCATCAGACAGGTATGTGACTAACTGTACGTTCACACCGAAAGCGGCGAGGGCGTCAATGTAGCCGGAAGTCATTTATTTTCAATGAGAGCCGGCAGCGATAAGCAGCAAGGAGTGGCACGTCTTTGCGGGTGTGGGCGTCGAGGAGAGTTGAAATCAAGTCAGCTTTATGGTAATGAGCTATGACGCAGTTCGGCGGCAAGCAATCAGAATGTAGAAGTCCAACGCTTGTGAGGAGTCCAGAGAACACAGTTCTCCTGTGAACTTTGGTTTCGACCACAGTTGTTCCCAAGGGTTTATTTATTGTGGTCGCCAAATTTATAATTATTTGCAATGTTTCTCTACTGGAACATATTTTAAAATGTTACTGGCGAGCTACTGACGTGCATTAATGTTGTAAGTTTTTTTTTTTTCTTAAAAAAAACTGAATGTCATGCGACAATACAAAACAGTATTGCTGCTTCAGGATATTTTAGACATATGGACACACTGGATAATTAAGTGAAGCAAATCCACATCACATGCAACTTGATCTCTCATTGTTAAACAAATTTGACAATAAGTGAGCAACATTTTCACGCTAGAAAGTATGGTTTTATGCGGGAATGTAACTGATAAGATATGCTGCAACGGCCCCTTTAAATACGAGATCAATGTAGCGAATTTTGACGCTCTCGCCGCCACAGCTAAAGACAGGCAGCGTTGTCGCCAGGGCGGTCAGAGCGACCTTTGACGCACTCGCCACTTTCGTTGTGAATGTACAGTAAGGGGGAAAAAAAAGTTTATTTATATATATATTTTTTGATTGCAGTTTATTTAAAATATATTTAGTTATCACACAAAACAACTTGATACACTTGTGAGAGTCAGTAAACTGTATACAACTCTGTAAACTATATAAACTTACATATAGCAATTCTACTGATAAATACACTTTACGTATAACTTAAGGCCTGCACTGGAATTTACACGACACATTGTGTACAGAAGACACATTCAGAGCAAATCAACAATGTAAATATAAAGCGTGTGAGATAATAAAGGGTGTAAGGTTTGTAAAAGCGTGAGCATCACATGGTTTTAGCTGTGGTCCAGATTCATGAAAAATCTCAGAGCCTGTGGAGCCATGTCAGCATCAGTCTCTCTTATTCACATCTGAAAAAAATAAGCAATCTGATTACATAAACTACATTATTAACATTTTTTTGATGTTTACTGATACTAGTACTGAATTTACCTGTTGTCATTGTTCGTGTACACAATAAAAACTAGACACTTAACAGATTCAATTGATGTATTGATCTGATCTGTACGATCAAAACTAAAAGTTTAATTCAAGTTCTTTTTGGCATTATGAGGAGAAGACGCATAAAAATGTGTACACGCGGTCTTCAACCCCCTTACGTAAGAGTCTAATTGTTGTTCTGAGATTGTATGTAATACGGTCTACAAACTTTTTGTGAGTGTTGAAGCTGGCCTCTGCTGATGAAACTGCAAACTATCTACAGTAAACTTTCTTTTAATTGAATCTCTGACTCCTGCTCTTCTTTGTCTGATTTTTGGGATAAAACTGTTAGTCCCCTGAACTCCATATAAAAGACAAAAACTTTTTGAACAGGCCTATCTAAAGGGTTAATGCTGCCAACTGATGATCAACAGTAAAAATAACATGTTTTACCTCTTCCCAACAGGGAAAACACCAACAATCTAGAATCCATGATTATTTGGTGTCATGGCTTTGTGGTTAAAAATGTGGTTATAATAGAAGTCAATGGGTTAAAAACAGCCAGGAACACAATGAAAGGGTGTAGGGCTGCACGATGAATCATTTTACTTTCACAATAACGATATTTGTGGCCCACAACCAATAATTAAATATTGTCACGATTTTACAGTATAAACATCAAACCGTTATTTTAATGAGTGGAGTTTACGGATTGTAGCGCAACACAAGCTTGAGGTGACTGCGTCTAGATTGCAAGTGTTTTTTTTTTTTTCGAGGAATGTAATGTTGATCAGGTAGCCTTTGCTCCTGTTCAGTCCAAACTTCCAAAGATAACACAACAAATCTCATTAACCACCTTAAAAACCCTCTCAAAGTGGCTGTCATCAGTAGGTTATGCCGAGTTCAGACTGCATGATTTTAAAAGTAGTCGTGTCACAGATGTTTTTACACTGCATGACTATCTGGGCAAGCGTTTCGTCGCTGCTTTGTTTACACTGCAAGATGGATCGGCGACAGGGACTTTCACATTGCATGACTTTACTATAGGAAGTATCGCAACAACTTCGTCCAAACTACGTCTCACAGCCAAAAACACGTAGTATATCTTTTGTTATTAACTACAAAATGAGAAAGAAGCCTTTAATGGGGTAGAACTTTTACGTTTGCTCACCTGGGTTTAAAGGGAATTAGCCAATTCTCCTCAACGTTGCTAATAAACTAATTTCTTTCTGTATGAAACGTCAAACAGACACGGTTGCTCTTGAGTCCTGTCAAACCTCCATTAGTTTTTCCTCCATTTTGTGGGTTCAAATAAACCGAAAAAGAGCGCTTTTAACTTCTCCCCCAGCCTCCCGCTGGCCTGCAGCAGGTGTACACACATGCACACACAAGTGAATGTCGCTCTCTCATTGGCTGTAGGCGATCGCCAATGTTATTTTCAGTCAAAACTCATTTCACACAGCATGATTTGAATCGCCGACAGCCCCAGATATTTAGCATGCCAAATATCTTGCGGGCATCAGCGACTCATCTGCGATTCTCTCAGATTGCGTCTT
Organism: Danio rerio; assembly: GCF_052040795.2. Lineage (NCBI taxonomy): Eukaryota > Metazoa > Chordata > Actinopteri > Cypriniformes > Danionidae > Danio > Danio rerio. Next base: position 44,888,603 of record NC_141024.2, on the reverse strand, counting down.
TGATCGTTCATACTGTGTGATTGTCACTCATGTGCACGAGCACCAATTTGCCTGTGATTTCAGGCATTTGTCTGCGATTTCTCAAAACCTGTCGGCGAGCCAAAATCGGGGCTAAAATCACGCAGTCTGAACTAGGCATTAATGAGCTCAGGACAAATCTGTTTTGCATTTTTCTATGCATTACTAACATTACTAAACATTTGTTAACAAAATATTTGCAGAAATTTCCTGGCGCGTTTGCCAGTCATGTAGACAGAAGACACTATCCAATTGTTTCAATGAAAACTAAAAAGTCACTGTGGCCCTGTTTACGCAGGTATTCAGGTTTGTTTTCATCAATCTGATGCAACTTTTATTATTTATAAGAAAAGAAAATGCAATTAAAAGCTTTAGAATAACCTTAATTTATAAAAAGACTTGCCTATTTTATGCATTAAATAATGAAATAGATTAATTTACAAATTTACTTTATTTCTGATTACCATGCACTTTATTCAGTTTTAGTTTTTTTTTTAAATATATAATTATTTTTTAGGGGTTTTCACCTTTATTTGGATAGGACAGTGGAGATTTTACAGACAGGAAAGTGTGGTAATCATAGATAGGGAACGGATCGGCAAAGGACCACAAGCCAGGAATCAAACTCGGTCGCCGTGAGCACCTTGGTGCTATGTTTCAACGCACTAAACACAAGGCTTTTGGCGCAGACAGTTTACAGTTTAAATAAGTGTACAAGCTTTTTTTTTAAATAATCGTTTAACAAATATTTAGCACATTGAAAGTAATTAAATTATCTTGTCTTTTGTTTTAAAAATGTGTGCAAAGGATCAGGAATTGATTGCACGTGCATTGGTCTCATGCCACGTTTTTAAGGATAAATTTGCGTATGTGTGCTGCTTTGAAAAGAATAAAATTATTAAAAAGCACATTATAAAATAAACAGTCACAAAGGTGTATCTTATGGAAAAAAAACACCAATTGACGGGGACTGCTTTTGGTTTTTAAAGAATCAAGCAGATTTTTAAAAAGTCTAATTTGCAGAAAAGAAATGACAAACATTTTGCAAAAGGACAAACTTAAACATATCGGCACTTTTAAAAGAACATTCTACTTTATATATTCTTTCGACTTCAATACAACAGCTAAAGCCCGGGTCAGATCACATGATTTTTACTGTCGTTTAGTCACTACGTCAGATCATGCAATTTTTTTTTTCTTTTTAAATCTTGACTTGTCGTTGGTAGCAAATGTCCCAGACTACACGTTCCTTCACAATCAGTCATCCTGTGATGTCTACAATGATGGTTATTTCCCAAAGCAGTCACATAGGTTGCTATATATATGTATATATATATATATATATATATATATATATATATATATATATATATATATATATATATATATATATATATATATATATATATATATATATATATACACACACACACACACACAGACAGTTGAAGTCAGAATTATTAGCCCCCTTTTAATTTTTTTTTTTCTCTTTTAAATATTACCAAAATGATTTTTAACAGACAGGGGCGCCCCCAAGGGGTGGCCAGGGGTGGCCACGGCCACCCCACGGTAAACTCTGGCCACCCCTGTGGCCACCCAAATATAATTTTGCTGTTGACATTATTGATTTATTATTTTATTTATTATTGATAAGTAAATAAATAAATAAATAAAATGCAGCCACTAAATTATTATTGGTGTTAATGATGTAGCTCTCCCCCTCTGGTTCAATGCTGGTGAAAGCAAACTGACGCATGCGCGCAGAAAACCATTCCAGCGCGCCTCACGCACTCCTGTGTGAATCCCGATTGGTTGTTTCCATGCACGCCAATAAAATAGGCGCCGCTCATGTGCCGTGAAACCGGAGTAACAGCCTTTTGCGCAAAGATGTGTCGGTACGCAGCGAGTTTTGAAAGTCGACTAAAGTTTATATAATATGATGATTATGATGATGAAGATGTTACTTTCACTAAGCATGGCTTTAAAGCACAAAGGATGGATAATGAGTCAGGGAGGTAAGACTTCATAACATGATTTCTCAGCCATGATCTGGTCTAAGACCACAGATAATTCTTTAGAATTGTCATAATTAATTTTCATGCAAAAGGTTAAGTGATCTTGGCATATCACTCCAGCTGTTGTTTTCCAGTAATATTTGGGATTGATTTCTGTTATTTATTTAGAATAATAATTGTATAATAATATTAATATTAATTGTATTTATTTAGAATAAATATAAATAAATTGTTATGTTTATTAAATAACAAATCTAACAATTCAAGGGAGGTGGGGTAAATAGGGTGGTTTGCCAGGGTGTCATTTAAACTAGAACCGCCACTACCCTCCCCGATCGTCGTTGACAGCATGCACACACCTTCAATAGACAGCAATGGCAATTTAATATTTACCTTAAGGTACAGTATATCAATAGAAGAAGCTGCATAATAAAATGGCTCAAAAAGCAATATGGATAAATTATATTATTAGGTATAGTGAGTGCGTATATAGTAATGCCTTTTGTTCAGTTTGTTCATTTGTTTGGGTTATTAATAAACTCATTATTCTTTCATTTTCTTTTCGGCTTAGTCCCTTTATTAATCCAGGGTCACACATATATATATATATATATATAAAGTGTTTTTAAACTAAACATAGAATTTTATTTGGTTTGCACATGTACTTCCTTAATAATTTTAAGGAATAAATTGCAATATTTCAAGAAGAATTAATTAAATGAATAAAAACTACATTATTACATTTACCAAAAACAAAAATATAACATAACACTGAATTCATTATTTTTTTAGTGTGCCACCCCAAGATTTGGTGCGGCCTCTTCTGGCCACCCCTAAGAAAATTTTCTGGGGGCGCCACTGTTAACAGAGCAAGGAAATTTTCACAGTATGTCTGATAATATTTTTTCTTCTGGAGAAAGTCTTATTTGTTTTATTTCGGCTAGAATGAAAGCAATTATTAATTTTTTAAAACCCGTTTTTGGGACAAAATTATTAGCCCCTTTAAGCAATTTTTTTTCCGACAATCTACAGAACAAACCATCGTTATACAATAACTTGCCTAATTACCCTAACCTGCCTAGTTCACCTTATTAACTTAGTTAGGCCTTTAAATGTCACTTTAAGCTGTATAGAAGTATCTTGAAAAATATCAAGTAAAATATAATTTACTGTCATCATGGCAAAGATAAAATAAATCAGCTATTAGAAATAAGTTTTTAAAACTATTATGCTAAGAAATGTGCTGAAACAATCTTCCCTCCGTTACACAGAAATTGGGGAAAAAAATAAACAGGGGCGCTAATAATTCTGGGGGCTAATAATTCTGACTTCAATTGTGTGTGTGTGTGTGTGTATATATATATATATTTATATATTTATATATATATATATACACACACACATACATATATATATATATATATATATATATATATATATATATATATATATATATATATATATATATATAAAATCATCTCATTTTCAATTTGTTTGTTTTTTAAATATTATTTTAATCTCAATAAACAACTTGCAGACAATAAAAATGCATTTTATTTAAAGGCGCCTTTCATGACGCTCAAGGTCACCGTACAGGACAGCTAGAACAATCAGTTCAGGTAAAAACACAATATAAATAATAGCAAAAACAAAACAATACAAACTTAGCAAATTTAGCATATTTAAAATTGGGGGCTTCCACGATTTTTGACATATTTTAAACCAGGGTTTCTGCAGGTTTCACCAAGTTAGATTAATTAAACCTTTATGAGAAATAGAGTTAAAATGACCTTTTTGAATGAAAAGTTTAAAGTTGTATTGAGATGGATTGTTGGTGATTGTATGGGTTTTGGCCAGATTGAGTAGGAAAACATGAACAAAGAAAAATTAAGACCTTTAAAAAGAAAAGGTTTAAGACCTACAACACAATATTTCAGTAAATTTAAGACTTTTTAAGGCCTGAAATTTTGATTTTGGAATTTGCAACGTTTTAAGACCCCGTGGAAACCCTGTTTAAACACAATAGCCCTGGTAATTAGTTATTATAATAATGATTTAATTCTAACTCAGATACTATCTGTAAGAACTAGTAACAACAACTACTAGAAACAAGTTTAAACCCATAAAGTTGATGAAAAAAAGGGAATTGTGATCACAGTGACATATTAGTACAAAGTACTAAGCCCACATTATCACTGTAATAGCAGATATCTTCTATGAGAATACTGTAGGTCAAATATCGTCAGCTCAATTAAACTTCTCTAAATGTACTGTTTTTGTTTATTTTATATAGCGCCAGTGCTCAAGGATGCTTTACAAACAGAAGGAGAACTAGAAAAGCAATAACCTTAAGAAGGTAGAGAAAATAGGAGACTAATAATACATAAAAATAATGATAAAAAACATGAGAACAAGTAACAAGAAATAAACTCATTCCTCCTTCAATGAGTGCTTATGTGCATTTAGGAGAACTAGGCAGCACACTCAGGGCTGTAAGATGGATTTAATTTAGTATTCTTATTATTAATCTGAATTAGGATGAAATGACTGAGTTGGTCTTTGAGAGTGAAAATCAGTATATATCATTAAAATATCCAACCTGTTTGTTCCTGCAGATCTTCCTGTTTAACTGTGAATGTTTCTTCAATCTTCACATCTTCACTCTCCATTTTAATAAACGCCATCTTTATAACAGTGTGGAGATCAGTCGCTTCAGCAGGAGTTTTTCTCTGTGTTTGGACACTTTATCCTGTTTAAAATGAACAAAACAATAAAAATGTCCTGTTTAAAATAAATAAAACAATGAACAGAAACAAAATAACTTCTCTTCAACACTTGCTTCAACAGTTTCTTTATATGAGAGTCATTAACAAACAGAAATCAGATAAGTCTGATCAAGAAACAATAGCCACTGATCAGCTTATTAAAACTAGTACTCCATTTCTTATATATAGTGATAGAGGTAAAGTTGGTTTTATATTCACACATTCGTTCATTTAGAAGTCTCTATATTGTTTACTATGTTACTTTAAATATTCGATCTGAATTAGCATGCAAGTATAACTTGAAAACAACATTGACACTGTTTATTGACTGTAAACAATGTTGTACTTTGATAGTCATTGGCTGCTAATATGATTTCACTACTTTTCCAAATAAAGAGTTTGCAAATAATACTTTTATGAAATTATATTATTAAGAGCAAAGTCTGAATGTGCTAATATAAAACCAACTTTACCTCTATTATATAGTGATGTATATTTATAATGGAATGACATTGTGCTATTCAATCACTTAAACTTTCATTAAAACACTTATTACACACTTTTACTTTATTCAAGTATCTTCTTAATTGTTTTGTTTGTTTTATTTATCTTATTGTCTGTTTATAGCACTTTTTTGCACAAGAAAAATTTCCTCTCCGGATCAAAAAGTTTATCCTATCTTTATTCAAAAAATAGACCTCATTACTGTAAGTTTTAGTAAATAGTACTACTTTGTATAAGGGTTAAAATAATATTGTCAACAGGTACATAATTTAGCACTGAATGAAAACACTTAAACTTTAATCAATCGCTTTATATAAGGCTTAACGCATTAAAACAAACCTTTCTCCAGTTGAATCACAGCGCGAAAGCGGCGCAGGCTTATGACGTCACAAGTCACGCCAAAATAAAAGTCTTTTTTTTTTACCTTTTTTGCCACTTACTCTTAGTCTTGTTCTGTTTAAAATAAATTAAACTATGAATAGAAACAAAATAACTTCTCTTCAACAGTTTCTTTATATGAGAGTAATTAACAAAAATAAATCCAGTAAGTCCGAGCAAGAAACAACAGCCACAAATGAGCTGATTAAAACTAGTACTCCATTTCTAATATAAAGTGTTGTTTACTTAGAATGAAGTGAAATTATGTTATTTAATCAATTAAACCTTCATTATGACACTTAATACACGTACGTTGTTCCATAGTTCTCTTTACTTTGAGTAAAATAGTATTACGTTGTATAAAGGGTTAAAATAATATTGTCAACAGCAGGTACATTTGGTTGAAAAACCTGAAACTTTAATCAATCCCTTTATACCTGTATAAAAGCTTTAAAACAAACCTTTCTCCAGTAGAATAACTTTTTTTTCTATTAATGCTTAAACTGACAATTCAAGCACATCATAACAAAGTCAGACAGATCTTTAAAAAGAGCAATAATTTACATAGTCATAAGAAAAAATATCCAAAATCACATACAAATACAAATAATACCATTAGACAGAAAGAGAAAAATATTAATAGATTTAGACTAATAATACTAATACTAAAATTACTAAATTAAACAAACAAAATTAAATGAATGAAATTACAATGACACTTAACCAAATAACCGTAAGGAAAGCAAAATTGAGCATCTTCTTTAAATACATCTGCATAATATTTCAGGAATCTTAGATTTTTTTGTATTATTCTTAATAATATAAAGTGATTTTAGGAGGGAGTTAAATTCTATTCTAAAATAAACAAAGGATAGGTAATTATTTGTGAATTTCTGTTTGTGAATGAAAAATGTGCCATATAAGATTAAAAAAAAAGTATGATGCATTCCAGATATTTAGCTTTTGGGTCTTTTAAAGTCTTTTAGATTAAAGCAATTCACAGCATTGGCAGAAGCAGATATATGAGAATTTAGAAGTGACCAAAAATGCTTGGATATTGGACAATCAAAAAACATGTAGTAGTGCAGGTGTGGCCAACCCTGTTTCTGGAGAGCCACCTTCCTGCAGATTTCAGTTGCAACCCATATCTAACACACCTGCCTGTAATTATCACGTGGTGTTCAGGTCTTAGTTTATTGCTTCAGGTGTGTTAGATATGGGTAGCAACTGAAATCTGCAGGAAGGTGGCTTTACAGGAACAGGGTTGGCCACCCCTGTAGTAGTGTTTCCTCTGCTTGTCTGCAGAAAGAACAGGAGCTGTCGATGTCCAAAAAACTGTAAATACTAAATTTTACAGGGTAGATTTTATGGAAAATTTTAAAATGCATTTATTTTGCCTTGTTGGAAAATGCAATATTTCCCAGGTAAAAGCCAGGTTCTATTCCAGTCTATATCCTTAACCAAAGATCTCCAGTAAAACTTTCCTCTTGACAAACTTTTCCTTTTACATTGGAAAATTTGACGCACAAAGCTATTGTTACGTTTCTTATCTAACAGACTAACACCTTCTAAAAGCAAATTTACAGTTAAAATGTACAGTGACTTTTAACTAGGTGAACTAAACCAGGTGATATTGCCTTAACAACTTTATTAAATTCATTAGGAGAAGTTGGAAAACAGTGATAGGTTATAAATGGTTCACGAAAGAATGTTTCCTGTATCATCAAACAAGCAAAGGATCCATTTAATATTATTTTGAAACCGACTTTGGAAAAATAGCGATTTGTTTCTGATTGTAATATCTCGGTTATTTCATAAGAATAATCGGTAAGGAGAAAAATTGAGAACATAACCAAGCTTCCAAGCAAGCAGACATTGCTGGTGGAATTTAGACAAAGCTAAAGATAGCTTGTAGGGAAGATAATTAAATTTAAGAAGAAACAAAAGACTACAGATTTTGTCAAAAAAAGTAGTTGGGAATAAAGAAAAAACAAATAGACGTTGGATTGGTTAGTCATCTCTTTATCCAATTAATTTTAAAAATATATATGGTGTCAGAAAAATCTAATAAATTTACACCCCCTTTGCTTTACTATTAGAAAGAACTTCCTTTTTTAATTTATGAGGTTTGTTCTTCCAGATAAATTTCAAGAAAACAGTATTAATTTCTTTGACCACTTTGTTCCCAACAAATAAAGAGAAAGTCGGATATACAAAATGAGAAAGACCCTCTTCCATATAATGACAGGTACCATTGTAGCCAGGAATTAAGAATATTTTTAGTTTTGCTGATCCTAGACAAAAAAAAATTCAAGTGCTGTCTCACTAAAAGATTTTTAATAACATAGATAAATAACCATTTAATTGTGGATTTAACAAGAATATCTTCTATATATTCCTAACTCAAATTATGAACAGGCATTATCTCACATTTGGAGATATTCAGCTTTAGACCAGAAACACTTGAGATATCAGAAATTAATTTTAAAGCCTTTCATATGTTTGAGTCATCTTTTAGAAATAAAGTGGTGTCATCTGCCAATTGTGAAATCTTAATCTCCCTTTCAAAAACAGAATTTTTTTTCAAATCTTGATTTTGCATAATGCTTAAGGACTAAAAAAAACTAATACAAATAAAAAGGAAGAGATTGGACAGTCCTGCCTAATACCACACAAAATATCAAATCCATTAAAAGTATTAAAATTAACAATCACTGAACTATTGATTCCTTTATAAAACAAAGCCATAGTGTTAACTAAAGTATTCCCAATTCCAAAAAACCTCAATGCTTTAAACAGAAACTGGTGGTCAACCCTATCAACGGCTTTATAAATATCAAGAAAAAGAATGAGACCATCTGAATGAATAAAATCAGCATAATCAAGCAAATCCAAAACTAATGTTATGTTATTAGAAACATGGCGGCCTTTTATAAACCCAGACTGAGTTTCAGAAATAATAGAATCAAGATTTGTTTTTAATCTGTTGGCAAAGTCTTTTTTTTTCAGTATTTTTTGCCACTCACTGTTGCAGTCATGACATGATACATTTCTCCTTCATTTTCCACCTCACACAACATCTGCTATCTCTCTCACATACAAAGACTTTCAGTATTTGAAGTTGATCAAAACTTTTACTCCAAACATTAACACAATTTTGTTTAATTTATATAATCCACTAAGACTAAGTGTTGAAAGATTGGATCACTCCTATATGGACGTAATGCGAAATAACATTCTGATGTTTTGCAATAATTATTAAAGTTCACATACTCTGTAAGACATATTATATTAAAATGAAGGGCAAATCTGTATATTTCATTTGGGTTCCTGCCCACGTAGGTGTGGAAGGCAATGAAAAGACGGACATTCTGGCCAAACAAGCTCTCAGAATTAGTGAAGTAGATCTAGAACAGTGGTTCCCAACCTGGGGTCGGCGCCCCCCTAAGGGGGGCGCCAGAGTTCACAAGGGGGGCGCAGGAGAGGATAAGTATTGAGGTAGAAAAAGGCATAAAAATGCTCCACTATTATATAGGGCTGTACAATTAATCAAAAATCAGATTTCGATTTCAAACGATTATAAAAAAGCATTAATCAAGATAAACGATTATTGCATCATATACTGCCACCTTTCCAGCTGTGCACGCGTTGCTCTTAAAAGCGCGAATGTGTGTGTGCAGCACGCACACGCAGCCATGAACGATCATGCGTATGTTTGGCCGACCATATATAGATGTTAGAATTAAAGGGGCCGACGTGTTGACCTTCGGCCGACGTCGGCCCAACGTATGTGTGCTGTCTGGGCAGAAGCATGCGGCCAGTCAGCATTCGCTCTCATTCGCACACTGAGACAAGCAGAGGAGCGCAGACATCTAAAGTCATTAACGTGAGCGCTTTAATGGTCAAATAGGTGTCAAAACGCGGTGTTTAGTGATTATTTATATTAACCCTCATTTGTGTAATAAACAAACGAGTTGAGAATCAAAAGACGTGAAAGAGAAACCATTAAAGATACAGCGCGAAATATTCCTGCTGCCGCCTGTTTTATCATTAATCAAACATAACGAGAAAATGTTTCTCTGAAGGATTTTTGTAGCTAAAGTGTTTTTCTTACAGTGAAGATGCTTAAAGCAGTTTGTTTAATATTTTTATTTAATTGTATTTATTTCTCTTTCCTTTGCAGGCTGGAAAATAACTGTATGTATACACTTGAAGTCAGAATTATTAGCCCTCCTGAATATTAGCTGAATATTAACTTTTCCTGCCCAATTTCTGTTTCATAGAAAGAAGTTTTTTTTCTGAACATAATAGTTTTGATATATCATTTCTAATTACTGATTTATTTTATCTTTGCTGTGATGACAGCACATAATATTTTACTAGATATTTTTCAAAATACAAGCATTCAGATTAAAGTGCAGTTCAAAGGCTTAATTAGGGTAATTAGGCAAGTCATCAAAATTATTTATTGCTTAAGGGGGCTAATAATATTGACCTTAAAATAGCTTTCAAAATATTTAAACTTGCTTTTATTCTAGCTAAAATAAAACAAATAAGCCTAGAAGAAAAATATTAGAGGAAATACTGTTAAAATTCCTTGTTCTGTTAAACATAATTTGGGAAATATTTATTTTAAAAAAATTCTCAGGAGCGCTAATAATTTTATTGTATTTTTTCTGATACTCGTTTTGAATAATCGTGATTACAATTATGACCAAAATAATTGTGATTATGATTTTTCCCAATATCGAGCAGCCCTACAATTATATATGTATTTTTAAGTACCAAAAAAAAATGTGTTTAAAATTCCAACATAATAGTAAAAATAATTAAAATAAATAACTTTAAATAATTATTTAAATTTTGCTCACTTGCGCAATGTGGTTGTCCAACTTCTCGTAAAGGCAAAATCAAAACAAAAATGGCAGAGAAACGTAAATGCAATGATTCTTCAGAGGTGAAGAAAAAGATTAGACAGTATGTCAAAGCCTACCTAAATTTTGGTTTTATTGAAGGCCAAGACAAGTTAAAACTGATTATTTTATATTTTGTATACATATTATATATTAATATTACACAAACACACACATACTGTATGTATATATATATATATATATATATATATATATATATATATATATATATATATATATATATACAGTACATATGTGTGTGTGTGCGTGTGTATTTATATGGTGGGGGTGCTCCAATGTTTGTAAATGTTCATGGGGGGGGCCCCTAAGAAAAAGGTTGGGAACCACTGATCTAGAAGTCCCATTGAGTAAAGCGAGTTGTGTTACTAGTTTTAATCAGCTAATTTGTGGCTATAGTTTCTTGCTCAGACTTATCTGATTTCTTTTTGTTAATTACTCTCATATAAGAAGAAGAGAAGTTATTTTCTTTCTGTTCATTGTTTTATTCATTTTACATTTTTATTGCTTTGTTAATTTTTAACAGGATAAAGTGTCCAAACGCAGAGAAAAACTATATATAAGTCATGACTAGTTAAAAGAACTAAAACGTGTAGTAGTAATGAATACTTTTTACATGAAGGACACCTATTTTACCTTTTTTTTCTGTAAAGTTTCAGCTCTAAACACTCATTAGATTATTTGTTATACCTTTTAGAATGTTGAGATTTCTGCTTTAAACAGTCTTAGTGGATTAAAAGTTTTTTTAATTGTCTTAAAATGTTTAGAGTAAAGGTTTTGATCAACTCCAAATACTGAATATATGTGCGTCTGTGAGAAAGTGGAAACGAAGGAGAAATGTATCAATAAGTCATGACTGCAACAGTAAGTGGCAAAAAAGGTTTTAAAAGACTTTTATTTTGGCGTGGCGTGTGACGTCATAAGACTGCGCCGTTCAAGCGCTGTTATTCAACTGGAGAGAGGTTTGTTTTAAAGCGTTTACACTTATATAAACCGATTGATTAAAGTTTCAGTTTTTTTTTCATTCAGTGCTAAATTATGTACCTGCTGTTGACAATATTAGTGTCAATATTAGTATAGCACAATTGTTTGAATAAAGATAGGATAAACTTTTTGTCCTCAAGAGGAAATTTGTCTTGTGCAAAAAAAGTGCTATGCATTGCTGTAAGCAGACAATAAGCTAAATAAAACAAACAAAACAATTAAGAACATACATAAAGAATAAAGTTTAAAAAAAAGTTACAGAGATGTGTGTAATAAGTTCTTTATTGAAAATTTAATTTATTAAATGGAGTAAAATGGAAATGGAGTAACGTTACTAGTTTTAATCAGGTCATTTGTGGCTATTGTTTCTTGCTCGAACTTACCTGATTTCTTATTGTTAATCACTCTCCTTTAAAGGAACTGTTGAAGTAAGTGTTAAGAAGTTATTTTGTTTCTGTTCATTGTTTTATTTACTTTAAACAGGATTAAGTGACCAAACTCAGAGAAAAACTGCTGCTGAAGCGACTGATCTCCACACTGTTATAAAGATGGCGTTTATTAAAGAGGAGAGTGAAGATGTGAAGATTGAAGAAACATTCACAGTCAAACAGGAAGATCTGCAAGAACAAACAGGTTAATTTTTATTCTCAAAGACCAACTCAGTCATTTAATCCTCATTCAGATATATTTTAATAATAAGAATATTAAATTAAATCCATCTTGCAGCCCTGAGTGTGCTGCCTAGTTCTCCTAACTATGTTATGTGAAACTATGTTTCCATCCAAAAATGTGGATGAACTTGATGCGCAAAACTGGATTTTAGCATAAAAGATATGCAAAAAAAGACACAACAGACAGTAAAGGTTTTTGTGAGTTTTTGTTAAGTTTAAAAGGTGTTTGTGCGTGTTTAGATGCCTGTTTGTGAATGTGAGACCAAGAAAAAGAGCGCTCTCTCACAGCTCTGTTGATGCTGCGAGCGGCTTCTGTTTTTATTTATTTTGAAGATAATACACAACATAAATACAACAGAAAGACATTAAACTTTACAAATTTTGTGTCCATTTTTGTAGACTTAAAAACAATAGTCATATCCTAATAAAATAGCCTAAGATGTATTGAAATAATTTAAATAATTACAAATATCAGATATAATAAAATCACATAAAATAAATAAACCAATAAAATCTAGCTATAATAAATTAGGTAGCCTATAAACAGTACATAAATCAAACCATTTTAAAGCCATATTAAACTTTCATTTTACAAAGGCCTATCTGAAAAAAAGATTTTAGATATTTTCTAAAACAATAAACACTGGAGGAGGTTTGAAATATTATTTATAAAGTATATGGATACGATCATATTAATCAAATCATGTAAACAGAGCATTTTATGGGTGAGTGAAAGCAGAAACTAGGCTACCTTTTTTTCTGTCATGAATGCATTATCCGCCTGATTCCCGCTGAAGTGGGCGGGTTGTCTGACGTTTGATTCGGGGGAGATTCTGGGGGCGGGGTTTGCATGACACGCTGCGAGGTACTAGCCCGACAGTGGAAACGCGACATGATTTCTGCCTCACTGCTCAACCCCCCCTTGCGATTGGCCCGGCCCTGCCCGATAAAAGCCCTGGCTTGCACATGCCTGACAGTGGAAATGCAGCTAATCTTTTCTTCATCTAATAAATGACTTGCGCCTCAGAGGGTAATCCTGAAACGCAGTGAACGCGTAGTGGCGTTTAATAGTGTCAGACGCGAAGCTAAGATGCTCTTAATTCTGGAGGTCTTGAATAATATAATAACACTAATACTTAAACTGTAAGGCGTCTAAGAATGACAAGAGTTCAGATGTTTTATAATGTACTGAGCTGGCTGGTTTGTCCATTCATACACATTTTTATCATCACATGATCTCTTATAACAAAATCACATGACCTTTTTCAATGCACATACGGGAGTTTGTATCGTGTTTTCCATCGTGATTTTTCATCTTTTCTTATCGAATAAAACGTTTATCCTACTCAGTTATGCGCATACGTTGTTTATTTTTTTTTTGCATCATGGTGTTTCCATAAACCGTTTTTTTTATGTGCATAAAAGTAGGTGGATGGAAACATAACTATTGAAAGACAGGAATGAGTTTCTCTCTTGTTACTTGTTCTCGTGTCTTTTGTCATTATTTTATGTATTATTAGTCTCCCATTTTCTTTACCTTCTTAAGGCTATTGCTTTTCTTGTTCTCCTACTGTTTGTAAAGTGTCCTTGAGCACCAGTGCTATATATAAAAAAAAAAAAATTAAACTGAGCTGAAGATATTTGACCTGCAGTATTCTCATAGAAGATATCTGCTATTATGGTGATAGTACTCTCCATTTGCATATGTCACATTGATCCAAATTTACTTTTTTCATCGACCTCTTTATTGGTTTAAATTTGTTTCTAGTAGTTGTTACTAGTTCTCACAGATAGTATCTGAGTTAGAATTACATCATTATTATAATAACTAATTACCAGGGCTATTGTGTTTAAACAGGGTTTCTGCGGGGTCTTAAAATGTCTTAAATTCCAAAATCTAAATTTTCGGCCTTAAAAAGTCTTAAATTTACTGAAATATTGTGTTGTATAATAACAACATGATAAAGTCAATAAAACTTTCAACTTTTTATTCAAAAAGGTCATTTTAACTCTATTTGTCATAATGGTTTAATAATTTTCCTTACAACAACATTTGTTTAAACGTGCTCCATGTATTTACTGCTGAAGACATCGCGGACAGATTGCTGTGTAGATTTAGTTTGTTTTAGTTTTTAAAACATTTAAAACATTTGTTCATTTTTTATTATTTTTTTAAAGAAAGTTTATTTAGGAAAAAAGAGTGTGGATACAAGTAAAGCTTGCATGTTATTACACACAATTTAAAATCTTTTGCTAAGAAATATCTATAATATATATTTTTAATTTATTTATTATTGTATTATTAAATGTATTAAATTATCAAATTTTTTTATTAAGGCAAGTTAAAAGGTTTTTCATCTAGGCTATTTGAAAAATTCCTTAGCCTTTAGCGCTTTATGAGTCTAAAATTGTCATAATGGTCTTAAAAATGTCTTTAAAAGTCTTACATTTAACTTAGTGAAACCTGCAGAAACTCTGGTTTAAATTATAAAAAAAACATGGATGCCCCAATAATAAATATGCTGAATGAAACGGACACTAAAGTAATTAATTATTATAAAACATTGTACAGAATTCTAACCTATATGATGTTGCTGCAGGGTGACGTGAGACTAAATGACTATTGTGGAACAATAACGTTTAACATTGCGCTGACTACAACTGGCCAACAAACTAGTCTAAAAATGACTTTTGCTGCTTAAGAAATGAATTACCGTATGCTGATGATATGCTAACATTTGAGTGTAAAGTTCGTCAGTATTTACCAAATTTACCATATTCTTCATGTACCAGCAGGTGCCACCATTGGAATCTTTTCGCTTGAGACTTTTATTAAAGAATACATTTTTAGATCCTAAAAACAGTGTTGTGCTGCTGAGGCATGGGACGATAACCGTTTTCAAGGTTTTTTCAACGCAGTTTGAAAAAAGTTGAGGTTTTAAAACCGCCAATATTTTCTGCTATACCGTTCATCGCTATATGTAAGTTTTTTTTTTTTTACATTTTGTTTTAAGTTTTTCAGGACAACAGTATCTCCAGCAGAAAAGATCTTCAAAGATGCCATTTTAAATTGTAAAGAAATCTGTGTTTATGAAACAAATGAAGACAGCAGAAGTCAAGTATTCAATTGAGTGATTTAAGCTGGTTTATACTTCTGCGTCAAGTGACCGGCGTAACTCACGGCGCATGCAACGCGCGTAGCTGTGCATTTATACTTCTGCGCGCTGTCTCTGTTGGTCTGCATTAACACTTCCGAAACACTAGTTGGCAGTGAGGTGTAAATGTTCCTCTGTGTCGAGTTTCTTCGCTTCTGTTTTGCTTTTCCTGAACACTTCCTGGTTGTACAAGTGACTCAATCTCGCTCATTTTGAGGCAGGAACCGGCGGACGTGCAACAACTTTAACTATGAGGTAAACACGAAACAAAACTTTCCATCCGGAGCTCCTTCACGGGACTTCACACTTGTAAACAATCGATTGCGCCGTTCGCGCGGCTCTTGGTCCCGCCCAGACTCGTCAGTGCTACAAAGCCGACCAATCACAGAGCTTGCGCTACGTGTTGTTGCGATGTGTAGTTACATTTTTTGAGAGGTGCACGTCAGTGACGTCGACGGCCACGACGAAGGGCTATGTAGCTATGTATGCTGTAGCATATGCCGGCGTTTGACGCAGAAGTATAAATCAGCCTTTAGCCTGACATGTTTACTGCTCCAAAATACTTTAAAAGTTTCTCAAAAGATAATGTTTTGTGTTCAAAGAGGAAAAAGTGTTTTTTTTTTTTTTTACTCAGACATTTAAAAGAATATATTTAAGAGGAGTAATCACAGTACCATGAAACTGTGATATTTTTTATTCAAGGTTGTCATACTGTCAGAATCTTATACTGGCCCATGCCTAATGCTGCTTGTTGTAGCAAAGTCATATTTTCTTATTTTATTGTTTTTCTTTGTATGTATAGTCATGAACACACTTGTTTGCAGAGCAAGAGAGCCTGTCTCTGAAAGAGAGTTTTCTGTCGGTCTCCTCCCCTTTTTAAAAGATAAAGCGTTTTTTCTCACTTAGCCTTACATATTGTGCTTTTTGGATAGGCTATGAGCATAAAAAATTGGTTGATTGAAACGTCATGATGCACATAACTTTTGAAATGTAAGCATAAAGAAACATGCGCATAACTGAGTAGGACAAACTTTTTATTCGATAAGAGCAGATAAACTCACGTAAACAACGCAAGCACTTTTACTGAACAAATTCCAGTATGTATGTTTAAAAAGGTTTGTTATAAGAGATCATATGATGATGAAAATGTGTGTGAATGCACAAACCAGCAGGCTGAGAACATTATAAACATCTGAAATGTTGTTTTGGTCATTCTAAAACACCTGAACCGTTTCAGTATTCATGTTATTATATTATTAATGACCTCCAGAGCATCTGTTCTCTGCGTCTCATTGCTTCAAACGCCAACATGTGTTCATTGTGTGCCAGCATTGTCCTCTGAGCTGTCATTTAAATAAAAGATTCATGTAGCTTCTTGTACCACAGTAAATTCTGTTTTTACTGTTCTTAATTGGGGCCTGTTAATCAGGAAGTGACGATTTTGTTCTCTTTGATGCATTGGATGGAAACGCAGCTTTATTTGCACATCTTTTATGTGACATCCCAGTTTTGCGCATAAATTTAATTAGCATTTTTGGATGGAAACACAGCTATTGCCTACATTTCAGTTACACAAAGAACAAAGTCACATAGCAGAATAGCTAGTCCTTTCTTAATGAATAATTAGCTTAAATTCACAGACCTTTGACGGACATGTACTGTAACTAGATTAATGGGATTATTACTAGTTCTAAAAAGATTTTTTAGTCCTGCTTACATTCTAAATGTCAAATCAACCTCTACCACTTGATAGGGCTGTGCAATTAATCGAAAATCTGGTTTCAATTTTGATTTTGGCTTCTAATGATTATGAAAAACCATTAATCGAGATAAACGATTATTCCATCATATACTACACACACCTAACGCCATCTTAATCTGAGCGCTTTAATGGTCAAATGCATGCAAATTTGGGTCAGAGTGCTGTGTTTAGTGAATATTCATATTAACCCTTATTTGTGTAATAAACAAACAAGTTGAGAATCAAAAGACATGTGAAAGAGAAACCATATCAGAGCCGCACTTTTCTTAAAATGACAGTGCGCAATATTCCTGCTGCCGACTGTTTTTAGCATTAATCAAACAACAAAAGGAGAAAATCACTCACTGCTCTTGACTGAAAGACTTTTGTAGCTCTAATGTTTTTCTGAAATTGAAAACTCTGAGTATTTTATCTCTCGGTAAATCAACTCAGAGTTCAAGTTTAAACTCTGAGTTGGTTGAACCTCCTTACTGAAACAGGCCCCAGGTCATCATGACATGATTGACAATTGTCGCTGTTTGTCATTATACACTGTTTATCCTGAAAGCTGATGC
Source organism: Danio rerio (assembly GCF_052040795.2). Lineage (NCBI taxonomy): Eukaryota > Metazoa > Chordata > Actinopteri > Cypriniformes > Danionidae > Danio > Danio rerio. Next base: position 44,870,866 of record NC_141024.2, on the reverse strand, counting down.
TGAGTATTCTTAGGGCTTTTCACACTTCAAATTGTTAACCCTGGGTCATTCTAACCCTGGATAAATTCTGGGTTATTTTTAGTCACCTTCCACACTGCTCATGCTATACATGGGTTTAAAAAATAATCCTGGGTGTTCATTAACAGACAGTTCACATTTGTAAACCCTGGGTTATCATTATTATTTTGTATATTTAAAGTCACAGGCACAAAAAGAGCTTGGTTTTCCTCTGACCCCCAAAATTAATTATTCTACAAGTTATATGATCTGATTTTGAGCTGAAACCTCAGACACAATCTGGGAACACCAAAGACTTATTTTACATCTTGTAAAAAATGGGTAATTGTAGGAACCTTTTAAAGGGATAGTTAATGCAGAAATGAAAATACCCTCACCATTTACTCTTCCTCATGTGGTTTTAAACATTTATGAGTTTCTTAATCCTGTTGAACACAAAAGAAGATATTAAAAAAAGAAGAAAAAAAAAACTACTGGCTTACTGTGTTCCACAATAAAGGAAATGTCTAAAACTACATGACGGAGAGTAAATGGTAAGGTCATTTTCATTTGTGGGTGAAACATCCATTTCTTGCTTGTCGCTTTGAGCCTTCATACTAAAGCTAATTTTTTTTTTTAGATCTGATGGTGCTGAAAGAAGAGTCTCATGGACAGAATGAAATAGATGAGAAACAGCAGTTTGAGAAACCCCAAGAAATAATGACTGATGAAAAACCCACACTGACTAAAAAGACTTCATCACACGGAAGACCTCGGAAATCCAAATCTGGGTGTAATTTCAGCTGTAAACAGTGTAGTAAGAGTTTCAGCCAGAAGTCAAACCTTGATGTTCACATGAGAGTTCACACTAGGGAGCAACCATTCACCTGCGAACAGTGTGGAAAGAGTTTTGGTCAAAAACAAGGCTTTAAAGCCCACATGAGAATTCACACTGGAGAGAGGAAGTTCACATGCCAAGAGTGTGGAAAAAGCTTTTATCATGCTGGAAACTTTGCAGCACACATGAGAATTCACACTGGGGAGAAGCCTTTCAGCTGTAAGCAGTGTGGAAAGGGTTTCTGTCATAAGCCAAACCTTGATGTTCACATGAGAGTTCACACAGGGGAGAAACCTTACACATGTGAACAGTGTGGAAGGAGTTTTGGTCAAAAACAAAGCTTTAATACTCACATGAGAATTCACACTGGAAAGAGGCCGTGCACATGCCAACAGTGTGAAAAAAGCTTCTATAATGCAAGAAGCCTTGCAGCACACATGAGAACTCACACTGGAGAGAGGCCTTTTAGCTGTATACTTTGTGGAAAGAGTTTCAGTCTAAAGCTGACCCTGATTGCTCACATGAGAGTTCACACTAGGGAGAAACCTCACATCTGCGAACAGTGTGGAAAGAGTTTTGGTCAAAAACAAGACCTTGACATCCACATGAGGATTCACACTGGAGAGAAACCTTACACATGCACAGAGTGTGGTAAAAGTTTTCCACATATAAGCTCACTCAAACACCACATTAGAACTCACACCGGAGAGAAGCCGTTTACATGTGCTCAGTGTGGAAAGAGCTTCACAACCAAAACTAGCCTCAAGAACCACATGAATGGTCACACTGGAACCATAGTGTTCACATGTGATCAGTGTGGAAAGAGTCTCACACGCAAAGACTCCATTAAGAAACACATGAAGATGCACTCAAGAGAGGATCGTTTTAGATGCAGTGAATGTGGAAAGGGCTTTAAAAGTAAAAGAAGCCTCAGCGCTCACATGAAGCTTCACAATGGAGAGCAGAATCCTCAACATTGAGGCCTTGTCCACACAAACACAGGTATATTCAAAACGGCAGCTTGTTCATGTAGTTTGTCTGTTCATTCAAGTGAAGATTATTTATAAACTACTTTCGAGAAGATCACATGCTTATGATTGTCCACGGCTGGTCCAGCATTAGCTAAAACATGATTCACCAATCAGATGATTCCTGACTCACTATAGATAACCAGAACACAAAGCTGCGGTCACACTAGACTTTGAGATTGTGAAATTCTGCCATACGGCGCTGTGGAAAGGGGCGGGATCAAACAAGATTTTTAGAAATTAAAAAAGTGAGCAATTGCTCCATGGTTTAAATTTCTGTCCAGAGAGGTCATGTTTTGATCCTCGATTGGTCTCACGCAGTCAAGTGATGCGATTTCGCAGGTCAGAGTTCACCAAGCATGAACTTTGCACCTCAGCAACCGGTGAAACTTGACGCATGACCCTGTTTCTAGTCTGACGCATTCGTGTGCGTATGAATGGAAGTCTATGGGAGGAAAAGCCCAGTGTGACCGTAGCTTAACTCAGTTATCCTTGTCTTGAAGAATCCCTCTCCCACCCTTACTTCCCCCCCTTTCTAGATTGGGCAACACAGCAGCCAATGATTAGCCAGTGGTTAGCAATGTTGCCTTACAGTAAGAATGTCGCAGGTTAAAGTCGCTGCTAACCAGTTGACTTTTTGTGCAGAGTTTGCTCATTCTCCCTGTGCTCGCGTGGATTTCCCCTGGTTTTCTCCCACAGTCCAAAAACACACAACCTAAGTAAACTGAACATTAAATTGGCACCATAGTCAAGCTCTTAGTAAGCCTTATATCTCCCTTTAGCCGATCTACCTGAGCTCACACTCCCCTCTCGTCCTGCTAACGGGAGGGAGCCCAGGGCTTGAGGATCTTATAAGCTTAGGTCTCTCCCGGGACAGCATGCCAAACAAGTGTAAACTCTTGAATGCATATCAAGTTACTGATAATGAAACCCTTTGAACACCTGAAAATTTAAACTCAACTGAAGAGGGATGAAGATTTTGCCAGCTGTTTTGTAGTGTAGATCAGGGGTCACAGCCCAGTACCAGGTTGTGAGAGTTGCTATCGGGCTGCAAGAAGGCAAAATAACTCTATATGTTGATATATTGTATTGGCTTGTTTCATATGCTACAAGTATCTGCTTCTGATAAGGTGTGAACCAAATAACCTACAGGAACTCAAGAGATGTGACCCATCCAAAGCAGTTGGGTAATCTCCAGGGGTAATCTCCAGTTTCATCAGTGTCTCACAGACTGTACTTTGGTTTAAGTTACTTGAAGATGGACAAGTTAACATCAACTAACATTGTTAACATTGTCTTCAATAAAGTCTTCTCCCTTTAAGAACTTTGGTCAGCTTACTTATTTTATGCATTAGTCATCTATACATTGGCGAGCCACCCAAGAATGGTTAAGCCAAATACAGTAAAATCTGAAAATGTGCTTCAACTTATTATGAACCGATCACCATATTTGTGCAGGGTTCCACACAATTCTTTCATGTTGTCACAACACAAATTAAGTTAACTTAACACTTTTAAAAAATGTATGTCGACTGAACATTAAGTTGTCCCAATAAAATCTCAATAATTGTGTTATTTCAGCACATTTTAATTAAGTAGTTTGAACAAGTAAAAAAAAAAAAAAAATTTTCTGTATAATGGAGATGAGATTTTTTCGGCACATTTTTAAACATAATAGTTTTAATAACTAATCTCTAATAACTGATTTATTTTATGTTTGCCATGATGACATTAAATTAGACAAGTTATTGTATAAGGATGGTTTGTTCTGTAGACTATTGGGGAAAAAATAGCTTAAAGGGGCTAATGGTTTTGTCTTTAAAATGGTTTAAGTATAAAGTTTAGAATAAAAAACAGCTTTTATTCGAGCTGAAATAAAACAAATAATACTTTCTCCAGAAGAAAAGAGAAAGAGGAGACTTTTTTTTAGCCTAATATGAGTTTATGAATCTTAAAGTCACACTTTAAAAGAAACTCCATACCACCAACTTTTTTAAAATAAGATTTGGGATTATACACTACATCTAATTTTTATGTTTTTATTAATTTATTTATTTTTATTAAATGTTCAAAAAATATGCAAACCAAGTAGGCATTACATGCATAAACAAGGAAGAAGTAATACAATTACAATAATAGGCAGATACAAATATAGGAAAAAAATTGCGTATAGTAATGACACTTGTATTTACCGTAAAAAAAAGTAAATAAATACAAATTAAATGAATAATAAAACAAAAACAAATATATTAGAAAAGTTTATGCAATATATGTATACATACACACACACACACACACACACACAGTACTGTGCGCTGGTCAGTTGGCATTTCTGTGTGAAGTTTGCATGTTCTCCCAGTGTTCACGTGGGTTTCCTCTGGGTGCTCTGGTTTTCCCCACAATCGAAAAAACATGCGGTACAGGTGGATTGGGTAAGCTAAATTGTCTACTATATGCAAGAAAAAGAGAAAGGGGGTGTTTTAGTAGGTTTAGATCTGGAGAAGGCTTTTGACAGGGTAGAGCATGATTTTTTATTTGCAGTTCTTAAGGAGTTTGGTTTTGGGGAAAATTTTAGAAAATGGATTTAAATTTTTTTATACAGATATTTTAACTTGTATTAAATGTATTTTTTTTTTACAGAATGTCTTCAACCAACTAGATCAATAAGGCAAGGATGTCCATTGACTGCTTTATTATACACACTGGAAGCTGAGCCACTGGGATTGGCAATAAAATCAGATAGAAGCATTAAAGGGATACAAATAGAAAACAATGACAACAGAGAAGCTGTGTATCAATACGCTGATGATACTACATCGTTGGGGATTTTAGAGCGATATTGTAAAGCATCAGGAGCTAAGGTTAATGTTGGAAAAAGTTTATGCATGAGGGTGGGAAGAGTAAAAGAAATAACACAACATATACCCTTTAAAGAAGAAAAGGAACATACAAAAATGTTGGGAATTTGGGTGGGGTGGATTCTAATAAAGCAGATATTTTAAATTGGGAGAGAGTTTTAAATGGAATTGAGAAAAGACTGAGATTTTGGAAAGCTAGAAATTTGACGTTAAAAGGAAAGTATTAATCTTAAATGCTTTAATGTTGTCAAAGGTCTGGTATGTGTTAATTGTAACTGTGTTGCCTGAAGTATACTATAAAAAATCAATGTTGTAGTTTTAAAGTTTTTGTGGGGAAATGGAAGAGCCAAGATAGCTTATTATACTTTGATTGGGGAGGTAAAAGAAGGAGGTCTGGGACTTTTGGATAGTTTTTTAAAGATGAAAACATTAACAATTAAGATTATTCAAAGATTTTTGGAAGGGAAAATGGGTGTGATTTGGAAAAGTGTGTTGGATTATTATTTGAAGAAATGTGGACATTTTAATATGGGATGTAATGTTTTATGGATGAAGATGAAGAAACGGATGATAGCAGGTCTGCCAAAATTTTATGTTGAGGTCTTAGAATCATGAGGGGGATTTTTAGAAAATGTGTTGATTATACCAAAAGCAAGGGCGCAGATTCTAGAACAACCAATTTTACTGAATTCAACAATTTTAAGTGAAGGAAATGTTTTATATTTTAAGGAATAGTGGGACGGAGGATTAAGACAAGTTAAAGATGTATTATATGAAGTAATAAAAGGATTTGTACCATTAAAAGTAATTGTGGAGGATGGGTATAAAAGAGTTGTTAAAGCAAAATTACAAAGACAATGTCATGAGTTGAAAAAAGCAATACCAAAAGACTACATTGTAATAATTGAAAAAAAAAAAAAAAGTTGGGCGATGAAGGTGAATTACCAGAGACCTATTTTAAGAAGAAAAATGGAGAGATCAATGAGCTTATGTACAGTTAAGAGTTTTTACGCTATTTTTAGATAAAAGGCTTTTGTAAGACCTATAGCACTCAACTAATTAACAAAATTTTAATTAATTATTGAGACATATTCGCATATTAATATAAATGAGTAAATAAATAAAATGAATAGTATAAATGAATAAAATGGGTTTTAAACAAGATATAATGACCCAAAGGTTGGTGATTCGAGCCCACCCACTGACGAGTTACGCACTTTGCTGCCTTGCAACTGCTAACATATTCACTGGGCATATATCCTGGGCCACATTCTGTCCAGCGTTACAAGATGAAATCAGGGTTTAGTAGAACATTGTCACGGGTCGGGAAGGTATTACTGTAAACAGTGTCTAGTTCTTGAAACAGCTCGGCTAGCACAGTTGGTAGAGTATGAGACTCTCAATCTCAGGGTTGTGGGTTAGAGCCCCAAGTTGGGTGTTTCTGTTACTTTTCTCTCAGCAAACTTACATTAGGGTTTATGTAGCAGACTTTGAGACAAAGTTACGCGTTTCTACCACTGTAGGTGACTTTTCATTAAGTCTCTGTGGCCCAATCGGTTAGCGCGTTCGGCTGTTAATTGAAAGGTTGGTGGTTCAAGCCCACCCAGGGACGAATTAGGCATTTTGCTGCCTTGCAACTGCTAACACGTGCACTGGACATAGATCCTGGGCCACATTCTGTCCAGCGTTACAAGATGAAATCAGGATTTAGCAGAATATTGTCACGGGTAGGGAAGGTATTACTGTTAACAGTGTCTAGTTCTAGTGGAGACTCCTCATCCGCCTGGCTAGCTCAGTCGATAGAGCATGAGACTCTTAATCTCAGCGTCCTGGGTTAGAGCCCCACATTGGGCGTTTCTGTTACCTCTCTTTCTCTCAGCAAACTATCATTAGGGTTCATTTAGCAGACCTTTTGAGACAAAGTTCCGGGTTTCTACCACTGTAGGTCACCTTTCACTAAGTCTCTGTGGCGCAATCGGTTAGCGCGTTCGGCTGTTAACTGAAAGATTGGTGGTACAAGCCCACCCAGGGACAGATCAAGCATTTTGCTGCCTTGTAACTGCTAACATGTGCACTGGACATAGATCCTGGGCCACATTCTGTCCAGCTTTACAAGATGAAATCAGGATTTAGCTGAACATTGTTACGGGTAGGGAAGGTATTACTGTAAACGGTTTCTGGTTCCTAAAAGAGCTTCTCATCAGCCTGGCTAGCTCAGTCGGTAGAGCATGAGACTCTTAATCTCAGCGTCGTGGGTTCGAGCCCCACGTTGGGTGTTCCTGTTACTTTTCTCTCTCTCTCCCAGCAAACTTACATAAGGTTTAATGTAGCAGACTTTGAGACAAAGTTACGCGTTTCTACCTCTGTAGGTGACTTTTCACTAAGTCTCTTTGGCGCAATCGGTTAGCGCGTTCGGCTGTTAACTGAAAGGTTGGTGGTTGAAGCCCACCCAGGGACGAATTAGGCATTTTGCTGCCTTGCAACTGCTAACACGTGCACTGGACATAGATCCTGGGCCACATTCTGTCCAGCGTTACAAGATGAAATCAGGATTTAGCAGAAGATTGTTACGGGTAGGGATGGTATTCCTGTAAACGGTTTCTAGTTCCTCAAAGAACTTCTCATCAGCCCGGCTAGCTCAGTCGGTAGAGCATGACACTCTTAATCTCAGGGTCGTGGGTTCGAGCCCCACGTTGGGCGTTCCTGTTACTTTTCTCTCTCTCTCCCAGCAAACTTACATAAGGTTTAATGTAGCAGACTTTGAGACAAAGTTACGCGTTTCTACCACTGTAGGTGACTTTTCACTGAGTCTCTGTGGCGCAATCGGTTAGCGCGTTCGGCTGTTAACTGAAAGGTTGGTGGTTCAAGCCCACCCAGAGACGAATTAGGCATTTTGCTGCCTTGCAACTGCTAACACGTGCACTGGACATAGATCCTGGGCCACATTCTGTCCAGCGTCACAAGATGAAATCAGGATTTAGCAAAAGATTGTCACGGGTAAGGAAGGTATTACTGTTAACAGTGTCTAGTTCCAGTGGGGACTCCTCATCCACCTGGCTAGCTCAGTCGGTAGAGCATGAGACTCTTAATGTCAGGGTCGTGGGTTCGAGCCCCACGTTGGGTGTTTCTGTTATTTTCTCTCTCTATCTCAGCAAACTTACATTAGCGCTCCTATAGCAGACCTTTTGAGACAAAGTTCCGCGTTTCTACCACTGTAGGTGACCTTTCACTAAGTCTCTGTGGCGCAATCGGTTAGCGCGTTCGGCTGTTAACTGAAAGGTTGGTGGTTCAAGCCCACCCAGGGACGGGTCAAGCATTTTGCTGCCTTGTAACTGCTAACACGTGCACTGGACATAGATCCTGGGCCACATTCTGTCCAGCGTTACAAGATGAAATCAGGATTTAGCAGAACATTGTCACGGGTAGGGAAGGTATTACTGTAAACGGTTTCTGGTTCCTAAAAGAGCTTCTCATCATCCCTGCTAGCTCAGTCGATAGAGCATGAGACTCTTAATCTCAGCGTCGTGGGTTAGAGCCCCACATTGGGCGTTTCTGTTACCTCTCTTTCTCTCAGCAAACTATCATTAGGGTTCATATAGCAGACCTTTTGAGACAAAGTTCCGCCTTTCTACCACTGTAGGTGACATTTTACTAAGTCTCTGTGGCGCAATCGGTTACATGTTAGTCTGTTAACTGAAACGGTGGTGGTTCAAGCCCACCCAGCGACGAATTAGGCATTTTGCTGCCTTGCAACTGCTAAAACGTGCACTGGGCATATATCCTCGGCCACATTCTGGCCAGCGTTACAAGAAGAAATCAGGATTAAGCAGAACATTGTCACGGGTAGAGAAGGTACAACTGAAATCGGTGTCTAGCTCTTGAAAAAGATTCGCATCAGCCATGCTAGCTCAGTCGGTAGAGCATGAGACTCTTAATGTCAGGGTCGTGGGTTCGAGCCCCACGTTGGGAGTTTCTGTTACTTTTCTCTCTCCCTCCCAGCAAACTTACATTAGGGTTTATGTAGCAGACTTTGAGACAAAGTTACGCGTTTCTACCTCTGTAGGTGACTTTTTAGTAAGTCTCTCTGGCGCAATCGGTTAGCGCGTTCGGCTGTTAACTGAAAGGTTGGTGGTTGAAGCCCACCCAGGGACGAATTAGGCATTTTGCTGCCTTGCAACTGCTAACACGTGCACTGGACATAGATCCTGGGCCACATTCTGTCCAGCGTTACAAGATGAAATCAGGATTTAGCAGAATATTGTCACGGGTAGGGAAGGTATTACTGTTAACAGTGTCTAGTTCTAGTGGGGACTCCTAATCAGCCTGGCTAGCTCAGTCGGTAGAGCATGAGACTCTTAATGTCAGGGTCGTGGGTTCGAGCCCCACATTGGGCGTTTCTGTTACTTTTCTCTCTCTCTCTCAGCAAACTTACATTAGGTTTCATATAGCAGACCTTTTGAGACAAAGTTCCGCGTTTCTACCACTGTAGGTGATTTTTCACTAAGTCTCTGTGGCACAATCGGTTAGCGCGTTCGGCTGTTAACTGAAAGGTTGGTGGTTCAAGCCCACCCAGGGACGGATCAATCATTTTGCTGCCTTGCAACTGCTAACACGTGCACTGGACAAAGATCCTGGGCCACATTCTGTCCAGCGTTACAAGATTAAATCGGGATTTAGCAGAACATTGTCATGGGTAGGGAAGGTATCACTGTTAACATGTAGCAGACTTTGAGACAAAGTTCCGCGTTTCTACCACTGTAGGTGACCATTCCCTAAGTCTCTGTGGCAACATTATGAAGCTGCAGGCCCCGAGACCCAACCGCACGCTCAGACCTGCTCGCTCAGACCAGCACTTCCAGACCTATCGTTTTCTCAGACAGTGCCACCTGCTGTTGGAAAAATTGCCTAACCTGAATTCATTGATTTATAAATTGTAAATTACACTATTTTTCTACTATAAAATATTGCACTATGATTGAATACATTATTATATAAAATATTAAACATACTAGATTATGATTTAATGCATTAAGTCTGTTGTATTTTAATTAACTGTATTTGTAAATAGATATTGTTCAGTTACTTAAATATTTTCAGTCATTTATTGTTTTTGTTGTTGTTTTTTGTTTTTAAATCATTAAGGATTTATCAAACTCTTTAGTATTGAGTTGAGGGAATGAACATTATCTTATTATTCACAGAATAAATGATAGTACTCGGAGTAATTTTCTCACACCAAACTTTATTTTTTTATAAATTTTCATGAGGTCCTACAAGTCATCGAGCTGTAAAAAATGCAGAGAAAAATTGTGAAAAACAATACTTGGATTAATAATGTATATATTACATATAAAATAAAATAAAATGCTTTACATTCTTGTTGGGAAGATTTTTCATTTCTCGAGCAATTCTTCTGTTAAATTCCTCAGCTTCACTAAAAAAAATAAATGCTGTTGTCAGAAATTGTGTTTAACATAAAAACTTAACAGCTTTTGTACAAAAAAAAAAATGTAAACATACCTTGTGTGATAAATGGGGCCCTGGAGGAAGACATCTTCAGCCTCCTGCCAAGACAAGCCTTGTAACTCGGAAATGCCATGAGTTATGGCCTGTACAAACATACAGATAAACCAATTAATAAAATAAAACACACACTGCAGAACATAAGCATGCTCATGTACATACATGTTTTGTGATTACCTCTGGGAGGAGACATCCACAAATGAACTCCACCTCATCATTGAAGGTCAGCTGTGTTTTGGTTTTATTAAGAATCCCTCTGATGTAGTCACAAATGATTGACTGGGACTGCTCATTCTCAATGTAGACAGGCACTTGAGAACGGGGTTTTAGTGGAAACCAATTTGACCTTTTCCCACCGAGTATATCCTTTGGGCCATAGAAGGAAATTATATTTCATATGTAAATGCACAAGTAATTAATTATATTTGGCAAATAATAGTTAAATTGTCACTTGACTATATTTAAGTCAACCATACTCAGAGTCTAGAGGAGTAATTTAAAGTGGAACCATCTATACCACCAAATGCTGCTCTGCTGATTTTGATGTGATAATCAAGTCCACTAATCTTTTGTCATTCCTTTCCCGATCTTGAACTGCTTGGACATGTGCCGGAAGATTGGATGTGGTTTTTCTTTTTACCCTAAAAAGGAGCCGAATCTTTCCATCCAAGACACTTCTTGCCTCCTCAGTCCAGAAAGCAAATCTGTGCCCATAGCTTTTAATAACAAGACAAGACAAAATCCATAATTACTGTGTAACGAGGAGACTAACACGGAGGGATCCATTATGCAGTATTTATTAATCACAACTTCACTCAAACACACAATATGCACCGGAGTGCACACACACATCCACAGTAGTAGTATGGGTATCAAGACTGATGATGAACAGACACAGAGTGAGTTACCAGGCATGAGTGGAAGGGAGTGAGCGAGAACCAAGATCCGTTATGCAGGCTTGGGTCAAGGGCAGGCAGCAAGGATCAGAGTCCGTATAACAGGCGTGGTTCGTGGGCAGGCAAAGAGAGAGTCAGAGTCCGTATAACAAGCGTGGGTCGTGGGCAGGCAGAAGGCGAAGCAAAGTAAGAGACAGGCTGGAGTCGTGCACAGGAGATCAGGCTGGAGATAATGCTCAGAAATGCTGGCCGGGGCTAAACAAGACTTCGCCCTGAACGAGTGTTTGAGTGCGGCTTGTAAGAGGTACGTGGGTCATTAGCCAGATTCCAATCAGGTGTATGCGCAATCAGTGTAGATGGATGACGTAATGCTAAAAGTCCGGAGATGGTGGCCTCTGCTGGCCAGCGAGGGGAGTTACTGGGACCGAGTCGGTGACATACTGGTCACCGGTAAGAGAGATTTTAAGTATGTTTTGTTATTCATGTTACAAGTTGTTGTATTGACTCAATGTAAATTTTTAATTTTACAGATTTACAAGAAAAATAAATAAATACTGACAAACCCATCAATTTGAAATCGTTCCATGAGTAGAAGGCACCACCACTGACGGATGATAGTTATATCCATCTGAAAGAAAGACTGTTTAGTCTGACAGTTAACCAACATGTTTTTGTTAATACATGATGTTGGGTGTGCTTGCAATAACCATGCCCCTTTTTTTAAAAGATATGTTGCTTAGAAGAAAGCAAGATAATATACACTAAAATAGTTACATTTTAGCTATGATTAAGAAAAGCACCAACAAAATAAAGTTACATAAATAATAAAATAATACCTCCTGGAATTGAAACCCAATGCCACACACCATTGAGAGGGTGTACTGAAAAGAGAGAAGTCACAGTCATTTACAATGTTTACAAAATCTTCAAATCAATTAACTCAATTTATATCTTACCATGAGTACAAAAACACCACAATCATTCCCTCTTGTCTGACGTGGCAAAGCCTAAAATATGCAAAGCAAATCAATTTTATTTTAGAATAATGTACAAAAAATTTAATTGTTGTAAAAGCCAAAAAATAATTTTTTTAAAGTTGATTCCTCACTGGAAAATCATATCCAGTTTTTTCAGACCATGTCCCATGATCCACTTGGTAAGCAACTTTCCTGTAAACAAAACATAGTAGTAATACTAACAATTACAGCTCACCTCAACACTAGAACACCATGCATAAAAAAGGCTAGATCAACATAGCCAGAAGTTCAAGAAACGGCTATAGGAACGTAGCCAAAAGTGACAGAACTATAATACACGGTTAGGAAATAAATAGAAATGGCTAGAGGAACGTAGCCATATATCACATAAAGGCTGAAACATGTCTTAGTTTATTGATAGACCTAAAAATTGCCCTGTATTCCTCATCTCCAAATCCTGATTCATGCTCTGCGTACAGAGAGTCTAAAAACACCATCTCTCTTCGAAGCGGCATCATTATATACAATGTTAAAGGTGTAAAAATATTTCATTTGAACATTATTGCTTCTTCCAAGATTTTTCAGTGTTTTATTTTAGAAACACACACATTGCAATACCAATTAATGTATGCACTAGACATTTTAATATATTCTTACACAGACAACAAAGTGGTCTGGTCCATTGGCATTTGTCCATGCTGGAAAGGCTAACAGGTCTTTTAAGTCTGCATCTTCCTAGAATTGATCAGGACAGTTATGTCGTTTAATTTAGTTTGTACTTCTCACACAGTAAATACAGTACATACACGCACCGGTAATCCAGTAACAATGTTGTTAGGAGTGTCTTTCCACACAGGGACAACATAAAAGTCCTCAATGTATATGTCCTTGCCCTACATGAATAAAAAGAAACTGTTGACAATGACATGAACATTTTCACACAGTTTAGAAATTGTTTTTTTTTTATTTGGATCAAGTTAAAACAATCTATATAAATATTATGTTTTATAGTACATACAATTTGTCGAGCCATTTCACAAATAAGCTTCATGCAGGCGTTTTCAATCTGCAATAAATACTTTGATAAGTCAATGTTTTTAATAAAAAAAAAAGTTATAATAAAAAAACAGACTGCTTACATGGGAGTCCATGTCCCTCAACAATCCAAGGCTCCAAAATTCTTCTCGAATAAGGCACACTTGCCTCTCCTTCACAATTATTTCACTGCCAGGGCGATTTCGGTCCAGCAGATAACCAAGCTGTAATAATAATAACAATAAATATGTGTGTGTGTGTGTGTGTGTGTGTGCGTTTGTATGTAATGGTAATTGTTCACCAGTTTCTCTTGTAATGGATCCCAGTCCCTCTTCCAAGGCTTAGTAGGTTCCAAAAAATTCAGAAGAGTGGTAGGTTCACAAGCTGTTTTTTTCTGTAATTGGTACTGATGACAGAGGAGATGTGACTGATGTTATGCCTGGTGATGCAGCGGTCGTTTGTAAAGTCACAATATTTTCTGGCAGTGCTGTCAGTGGTCCTTAGAGTACATTAAAGCATCAAAATTTGAAAATAACACATAATAATTAGATCAAAGATTTCAATAGTGTTGTACTAAAAACCTTTATTTCAGTCAACTAAATATTTAATTAAATGCATTTGAAAACTTAAATACAATAAACTTAAAAAGTTTTGTTTTTTCAACAAGACGAAATTAGCTTTTTTAGGGCAGCGAGTTTCCATAATTTTTTTAAGTTCAATCAACCTGTCCGGGCTTACAGTGTGTGATGTCCACCGCTGTAATTACACAATAGTGAAAAAGAAATCTGAGAAATGCTGTAGTTGGTGTAGGTGGAGCAGGTTAATCACATTAAAAGTTCTGCATTGTGTAGATATGAAAGTGAACTCTTGTCATTGAATCACCCTGTATAAACTGCCTATACAATAATTTAACTTGTGACGTAATTATTTTCTAATTATAAATATATAGCTGCATGACAGATTTAATAGTGGACTCTACAAAGGTAAGACCAAAGCTTGAAATCGCATCACGTGAGTGCAAGAGACCAATAGAAGTTCAAAACATGGGCTATATGGAGCAATCAGTCGCTTTTAGTAACGTCTAATCATATTGTTTTATCCCGCACTTTTTTGCAGCGCTGTACGAAAGAATTTTGCAAGAACAAACTCTAGTGTGACCGCGGCCCAACTTGCTTTCAGATTAACTATGCCCAGCTGCTATATATGTGAATAGCAACAGGCGTTTCTGTGTGGAGTTTGCATGTACTCCCTGCGTTCGCGTGGGTTTCTTCTGGGTACTACGGTTTCCCCCACAGTCCAAAGACATGCGGGACAGGTGAATTGGGTAGGCTAAATTGTCCGTAGTGTATGAGTGTGTGTATGTGGATGTTTCCCAGAGATGGGTTGCGGCTGGAAGGGTATCCGCTGTGTAAAAACTTGCTGGATAAGTTGGCGGTTCATTCAGCTGTGGCGACCCCAGATTAATAAAGGGACTAAGCCAACAAGAAAATGAATAAATTATCTATATATATATATATATATATATATATATATATATATATATATATATATATATATATATATATATATATGAGCCTACCTTTGAAGCTGCTGTGCTGTGGTGTGGAAGTTTCTGATTGTGTCGCTTGATTTGTGCCTGTACCATAACAGATCTCTCTTGTTGTGAGATATGTCTTGGTAACCTTTAATGTGTTGTGTTTTTTGCGCATTGATTTGACTGCATTGAGTGAGTGAGTGCATTTTCCCTCCTTCTCCTGGTTAAGAGATAAAGCTATATAATAGAATGTTATATTTCAGATAGTATAAATCAATTATTAGCAACAAAAGACCAATTCTATAATGATTTTAGTGTATAAGACTATTTGAAGCAAAAAAGATGCTGGAGGACTGGATCAAATATATGGCACTTTATTCACACCTGATTGCCTCTGCAGCTTGTACATAACATTTCACAGCACCTGGAATTAACACAAATGAGTTTAAAGTTACAGTGTGTCTCATCCATTTGTGATTAATGTACAAACATCTTCTTCAAGATACAAAAATCTTCTAAGGCCAAAAGTAGCAAAAAATGGACAGTATGTGATAGCTTCACTGTGTTAAAAAAGGTTTTGTCACAGAGTATCTTATATATGCTTTTGTGAATGCACTGTAAAAAAATGCTGTTAAAAAACGGTCAGATTCTACGGCAAAATAATGTTTTTTCACTAAAACAGTAATATTCTGTTAAAAACAGTGCTTTCTGGGTAACATTTTTGTTTTCGAGAAAGTAACCAACTGCAGAAAACTGTGAGCTAACAGAGTTCAGATTCGATGTTTTGAAGTCTGTGTTTGAAATCACGCTTTGTGTCCTTGTTCACTATTTCATACACTAGTTAACTAATATAGTTCACCTGACAGTTTTAATGAACACTAATGAGTGAATTCAGACACTGATGAACACCTGCTGTTAATAATCACAATTACTGAAGAAAATAAACAAGAAATACAAACAGTGACGTGAGTTACAGCATTAAATAAAATAAAATAAAACAGCTTCAGTCTCAGCAGAGGATCATTAAACAACTCCACAAACAACAGCAGACACACTTATTACTGACTGATTTGACTTCCATACTATTCTCATTGAGATCCAACAGAAATTAAGGTGTTTTTTGTGTCACCGTAATGGAGTGAGGGGCTGATTTAGTTGGGCTCTTCACCCTTGGCCACATGTAAGAAGACTTTCCAACTGCTGTAATGCAGAGTTTACAAAACGTTTGTACTATAGCAATAAAGTTGGGAAGTCAATAATTAGAGAAATCTATTTGTCTGAAGTAAGTTCTGATAAATGTTTTGGTATAAATCTGGATGAAGGGCCTCATGCAATAGATTTTATGCTAAGTTGCAGGTATTAATTTAATTAATGAGAAGTGGAAACAGAAAAGATACCTCCGTAATTACTTAACAGTTAAGAAATAACATACAAAAACAGTTCAGTTATGACAAATACACACTCAGACCTCATGAATCTGACCTTGTATCTCAACAATGGTAACATCTCAAATGTTTCATGCTGCAATGCATGCTGGGAGTGGCACGGTACAAATATCCCAGCATGCATTGCGGTATAAATAAATGTTGTATAATGGTCTAACAGTTTTCTTTATTTGTGTTTGATTCTGCTGTTGTTTATGTTTAGACTTTCAGTTGCCTGTTTGTGAGTTAAACTGTTAATTTTGTTAGTTGTCACCATTATTGAGGTTCATATGCTGATTATTGATGTCTCTTTGAGTGCGATTTACACCATAGAGCAGTGTTATTGTGCAAGATATACTTAAAAACTTCCAGAAATCATTGCCATATATAGACATAGAATGTAAAACAATAGATTTAACATTGAATAGGAGCAGTAAATTTTATTATACTAAATGAGAACAGACTCTGCCGTTTAATAGCAACATAAACATCACCAGATCTTATTTAGGTTTTTGGCTGGCTTGCCACAACAAATGAGCTTTTTAAACAAAGTTCTTAACAATTGCAGCAGCCAAAATATATAAATGTTAAAAATGACAGGGCTAAGAGCCCAACTAAAGCAAACTCTGTTCTCCATGATGGTGACGTAAAACTTTCACTTTTTCTCAAGAAGAACTTTAGTAGATGTTATACAAAAATACATGTATTAAGTAATAAGTGTAGCTGGTGATGATGTTTGTAGAGTTGTTTAATCATCAGCTGATCATTTAAATGATTGAATCATTTGTTGTTCTTCAGGTTATTTCATTATAAAGCTGTGACTAAAGTTTTGTATGTTCTGTTCTTGTTTTTTCCCTTCAGTATTTCTTTATTTATTCATTGTTAATCCTCAATTATCATTTAATTAGTCAGTTAATTAATGAATTTACTTCAGCTTTGCTCCATGTTTCTTGAACACTCAGTAGTGTGGACACTTCAATAAAAACTGAAGTATATGCTCTGGGGTTTAAAGGGTTAAAGGTGTGAGAGGTAAAATCACAGTGTAAAAATGTATTTTAACAGTAATATACTGTTAATTTACACAACGGAAATAGACTGTAAAAAAACAGTATATTGCTGGCAACCACAGCTGCCAGTAGATTACCGTTAAATCAAGGAAAAAAACAGTATTTTACTGTAAAACCTGAAGCTAATTTCTTCTGTGTGTCACCGTTGTGGAGGAGAGTAGAGCCAGTGTATGAGTTAAAGATGAACAATGAGCTGCTGATGTTATTCTGCAGGTTTCTCTATTTAAAGATAGCGGCTGTTTAGTTGCTGATGCAGTCAGAATCTCTCTGGTGATTCCAGATTTACATGTATGTGTGCTGTTGTGAAAAATAAGACATTAGAGTTAAACCGAACTTTTCTAATTAACTAAAATAAGTTATCATTATAAGTATGCTTCTGAGCATATATAGCACATTACTTCATAAACTCATTCAGCAATTGACCAATTTGAGGCAGTTGCTTTCAGTGAGCAAAATGAGTTCACTTGAGTATTGTGTAAATCAATGTAGTCCATGTATTTTTACAGCAACATACTGTAAAATAACAGTACATTGCTGGCAACTGCAGCTGCCAGTATTTTACTGTTTTTTAACGGGACAATTTTTAACAGTGCACAAGAGTTGCAAGCTTTGCCCTTTTTCTTCACTGACTTAAGGTGTGGTGCGTTTCCAACATTTCAGGCATCTGTCCATCCCGTTTTGCTTTTTTCTTTCATTGCGCAGTGCAGGCTCAGATACTAGGGGTACTCTACAAGGAAGCCGATGACTTAATTGAGCTGTTTTAAATAAGAAAGATTATAAAACAGTGTAGGGCCGAGTGGACTTGAGGAATGACTCGAAGGCAACCTGTGGTTTAGGGCAAAAGTGACTGCCATCTATTGTTAAGATCACGCCTTTTGGATTTGTCATACAAGAGCCTCTTTATGCATGTGCAAAGTAACTGAGTAGAAAGCATAGTAAATTTTGCTTCCCCCGCACTGTCTTAGATGAAACTGCATTTGGAAGTATCGTATCCAGAGGTTTTTTCTTTTAGTGTTAAGACTAACGGCTGTTTCACACCGCAAGCGCCAGCAGCGCGTCAGCAGAGCGTGTTTTTTCGGCGTCCATGTTAACAGATTAGAGCTTTCATAATGCACGCAGTAGCAGCGCGTCAGAGCGAGGCGTGAGCGTCGCTGAAGCAGCAGTGCAGCGATAGTTTTGGTGCCGGGTCTATTTTTGACGCGCTGCTCACGCTCAATTAAAGTGACAGTGCATTAATAATGACCAAAACACAATGAATGACAGTAAAAAGTAGCAATTGTACCCAATAAATGCCTTAATATTGTCAACTGATTTATATATAGTCAATTGTAACCCAAGTTACTAGTGGGTAGTACACAGCAATAGAGCAAACCCAGACAGCACACATACGTTGGGCCGACGTCGTGCCGATTTTCAAAATTCCATCGGTGCGATGTCGCTCAGGGAGCGTTTGCTAATTGGCAAAATGTCGCCGCGACGTCGGCAAATGATCGGAAACGCTGTCCGGCCGATGTTAGGACGACGCAACCGGAAATACCGGCCGCTCCGCGGAGGCGCTGTTCTCAGGCGTTTTGCTCATACTTATGGACCACTAGCTGCAGCAGCTGCTTATTTATAATAAACACGACACACCACTCTCAATAACAGTTGAAGATTTATTAATATTTTCACAAACATACAAATAGATTAACATACTTTTATCACACATAACCATGTTTTACCGCGTTTAAAACAAAACCAACAAGTTGTACTATAACCATGGCTGAACTACTGTGCAATAAAGATTTTAAATATAAAGTCCATTGCAGCATTTATATTAAGACTATAGGAATATTTACAATTACTTCAAAACATGTACACTAAGGGTGACTATAGTTTACTATAATAAAAAACACAAATAACTTGTGTAAGCACATGCTATAATGCTTATAATTTCTTAAATAGTGTTAAAGAAAATGCATGCTTCAAAGACTATAATTTTAAAATACAAGATAATACCAGTCATGTGTTCAGTATCCAAAAGACTTTCTTCAGGGAGTTACAATAATAAAAGAGTACACAAACACAAAATAAATACCAAGCAAACAATATTTACAGTAGTAAATAAAATAATACAAATTAAAATAATTGTCTGATAAAATCTTATTAAAGTCTGTGGTCAATTTTTTTTACATTTTTTTTTATAAATGGCATTCAAAAATTTGCAATATCCTCTGAACTAATACCACATCAATAATATAAAATAACAATACTTTCTCAAAGATAACCAGTTTTTTTTAAGCAAACTCTAATGCACGACACAAAACAGATTTTGTCAATATATATATATATATATATATATATATATATATATATATATATATATATATACACACACACACACACACACACACACACATACACACATATATATATATATATATATATATATATATATATATATATATATATATATATATATAAAAATCCCTTAATTTCTGTTTAACGGAAATATTTTTTAACACATTTCTAAATCACAATAGTTTTAATAACTCATTTCTAATAACTGAGTAAATAATATTTGACCAGATATTCTTCAAGATACTCTTCAAGACACAGCTTAAAGTGACATTTAAAGGCTTAACTAGGTTAATTAGGTTAACTAGGCAGGTTAGGGTAATTAGGCAAGTTATTGTATATCGATGGTTTGTTCTGTAGACAGTCGAAAAAAATTGCTTACGGGGGCTAATAACATTGACCTTAAAATGTTTTTTAAAAAAATTCAAAACTGTTTTTATTCTAGCAGAAATAAAAGAAATAAGACTTTCTCCAGAAGAAAACATAACATTTTCTTGCTCTGACCTATATATATATATATATATATATATATATATATATATATATATATATATATATATATATATATAAAAACTGGTTGTAAATTGTGTACAATGTTCCAAGGAAACAGACAAAATTAAAAGAAATAACCTGTCGTTTAGTTTTGTTTAATCTTGCGGAATGTTGCTTACACATAAAAGGAGATATATAGGTGGAATAAAAAGTGTGTCGCCATCCTCTAAATTGTTCTTGTATGTTGTCTTCATCTTTAGTCTTCACAAGTGAGGCTGGCCCAAACCAGGACTGCAGTAGCCAAATCTAATCCTTGTAGTGGGAACCCTTAAATAAAGCAAGAAACCAAAAGGAGAAAGATTAGCATTGCAGCAGTTCATATTACCACAAATATATATTATTTGTTTCATGACATATAACTGGAGTATATTTAAAAAAAAAAAACAGATTGAGGAGAGAATCAGTACATTGGAATACTATTTTTTCATCATGTGACGCTATTAATTATATACATTGTATTAAATTCACAGTATTACTGCTTGACTGTATTAATTAAATAAAGCTGACACTATCAGAAGAGAATTTACCATACCAACCTAAAAGCTATGAAACAGTAGTGTATGTTTAAGATGTTACTTACTAGTCCTATTGTACTTTGGAGAGGTTTTCTGACAGGAGGATCCCTTCAACTCAGCAGAATTCTCAGCAGACCATCAGCGTACACCAATCTAAGAATAAAATAAGCAATTTGTTAAAAACCAAAAATATATATATTTTATATTTCCAGGTTTATAGGAAAGAAGAAAGCTAAAGCAGATTTAAAATGTAGAAAAAAAATAAAACCTATTGACAATTTAATGGCACAACATACCCCAAACTAAGCACGCTCAAATGGTTAATTTACATAAATGACAACTGCTGCTCATTAAACTTATATTTATACTTTTATTAACTGTTAAGGATTCATTCATTCATTTTCTTTTGGGCTTAGTCCCTTTATAAATCTGGGGTCGCCACAGCGGAATGAAAGGCCAACTTATCCAGCGTATGTTTTACGCAGCGGATGCCCTTCCAGCTGCAACCAATACACACTCATTCACACACACTTAGACACTATGGTCAATTTTAGCATACCCAATTCACCTATGTCTTTGGACTTGGGAAAACCGGAGCACCCGGAGGAAACCCACACCAACACGGGGAGAGCATGCAAACTTCACACAGAAACGCCAACTGACCCAGCCGAAGCTCGAAGCAGCGACCTTCTTGCTGTGAGGCAAACGTGCTACCCTCTGCGCCACCGTGCTGCCCTGTTAAGGAATCAGATTAATATAAATGAATTGACATGTTTATTTAGTGTCTGACACATTAAATATTGCATTTTTAAATATTGTTTCATTTTAAGATTTATTTCAGAATTAACTATAGAACCTGGATATATCGTCACATTTTCCTGCACAGCAGCATTTCCAAGAACATAGAAAAACAGAATAAAGGCCAACTAAAAAAAATTAAAATAAAAAACTCTGACTGAATGCTTTAAGTAACTGGCTAGGAATGGGCAGGTATAAGATTCTGAGGGTATAATCTTGGATAATAATATCACAGTTTCACAGTGTTGTGATTACTGCTCTGAAATGTGTTTTTTTTTTTATCTCTGTGAAAAAAACAGCTACTTTTTCCCCATTGAACACAATATGTTTTATTTTAAGAAACATTTAAAATATTTTGTAACAGTAAACATGCCAGGCTAAATAATAATTTAATAAAATAGTACTATCAACATTAGACTCAAAAACACTGATTTCTTGTGAAGGCATAATAAGCTATTTGTTTTTCAGATGTTTGCTGAATCGTGAGCTGACCAGTAGCTTTTGATGTGGAGGGTCTTTTACTGCTTTAGATAATGTTGGACTATTTTTTTAAGTCTTTGATAACGCGCTAAAAACCATATATATAATGCATCCGGAAAGTATTGATAGCGCTTCACTTTTTCCACATTTTTAATGTTTCAGTCTTATTTCAAAATGGATTAAATTCATTAATTTTCTCAAAATTCTACACACAATCGCCATAATGGTTGTTGACCCGATTTTAGTTAATCATTTACAAGTCAATATTGCCAATATGGATTGTGATTAAAAAAAAATCTACATGTAAAATTGCAGTGTTAAATGCAATGCCATCAAACATTTTAGACGCACCAGTGCAAAAAGCTAGTCTAGAGCACTTGGAATGCTGGTGTAGTTCTAGTTAAATTCAGTTCAGTTAAAGCTGTATATGCAGCCGGTCTCAAGTATAGGATTTAGTATTTAACTAATCTTAACAACTAAACATTTACGAGTCTGTATTAGCCAGCTCATGTACTACAATGTAACAGATACTGTATATTTCCACCTTGATACTTATGCTTTTTTAAAAATATTTTGTGTTCAACCGATTAATTAATTCTTTCATTTATTTTTTCCATGCAATAGTATAGCTTACACTGGTGTATTTGTATGGACCCCCTCAAAATAGCGGAGGCCACTTTCTGGCCACCCAAGTATAAACTTCTAGCCTAGCCACTGTGAACTACCTGTCTGTCCTGCTCCAGAACTCTTTGTCGGCTGCTTGTATGTCTGGATAGTCTTTTAACACTGACAAATACAGCCTCTGCACATCCTCACAACCAGGAGAACAGAATGACCTGAAAAATATAACCAACTGAAATCAGTTGAAATGTATTTGGTCTTGTGATGATGACACAAAAATAAATTATTTTTCACAAAGGATGTGCTGTTACCTATGAAACGGTCTATAATGAATGATCTTTTGATCCTGTTTCTTTGATGTCATTCACTCAGAGATGGTTTGGACATTTGATTGTATCTAAACTGTAATGAATTTAAGTTACAAAAACATTGATAGCAGGACCATTGATCTTGTAACTTATACAAATTGTTAAGTATTGAACAAGTCTGCAACCAAACTAGTCAAGTTAATAATACTAATCTCAACTCAACTATGATTAGTTGTCTTGTTTCTGCTGCCCAGACGGTCTCTCCACCTGCTGATAAAAAAGGAAAAAGTATGGTATTTTTACAACAATGAAACTGCAAACAACTTAACTATAAGGGGGTAAGCAGTGAGCATCTTTTATTATAAGCAATTTACTGAATACTTTGTCACTGGTATTACCTAAAAACCAAACGTCCCAAGTTTGGCTCATAGCTGTCCACACATCTGCCCAGTAGCTTGTGGTAATACTGTAGACACTGATCAGCTGGTCCAACTGAGTTTGGAGTTGAACTGCAATTAGGCATCCAATACTGCAAAGAAAGAGAAACTCACTTTGGGTTAACAAATAATGTAATCCCATCCACGCATTTCAAGTAATTGTGCAGTTTATTCTCTTATTGAATTTTCTGAGAGCTTATGAATATATTTTGTCTTCCCAAAATAGCATGTACTGAAACACAATATATTATATAAATATAATTTAATAAGAGCGTGACGTGGTGGCACAATAGGTAGTGCTGTCGCCTTACAGCAAGGATGCTGACTCGAGCCTCGGCTGGATCAGCTGGCATTTCTGTGTGGAGTTTGCAAATTCTCCCTGCGTTTGCGTGAGTTTTCTCTGGGTGCTCCGGTTTTGCCTACAAGTCCAAAGACATGGGGTACAGGTGAATTGGGTAGGCTAAATTGTCTGTAGTGTATAAGTGAGAATAAGCGTATATGGTTGTTTCCCAGTGATGGGTTGCAGCTGTAAGGGCATCCACTGCGTAAAACATATGCTGGATAAGTTGACAGTTCATTCCGTTGTGGTTACCCCAGATTAATAAAGGGACTAAGCAGAAAAGAAAATGAATGAATGAATTTAATAAGAGTTAAACTGATCTGTTAACATGTCTGTCAGGAGCTGATCTACCTTATAATTAATTTTTTGCTTAATTTTTTTTAAAAGGGAAATCAATACCCACACATATACATATATATACACACATATATATATAAAATGTATATAAAAATATAATATATTTAAAAAATGGTTCCAGTAGTAACGCTCCTTAAAGTTAAACTACATATTCACATTCCTCATCTGTCTACTGTTACATTATACTAATTACTGTTACATACAGTGGCCGAGAGTGCGAAAGAGAGTAATAAAACACAGACAAAGAAGACAGCTTTGTCACTTTTTCTATGCTATTTGTGAGATTGTGTATGTTGTCAAACTGATGAAAATGTTTTCTCAATTTACTTTAACATTTTTATAACTTACAGCCGTTGTTAAATTTAAAAGTATTTTAAACATGGATGGACATCTAAATGCATATAGGGCACATCTCAAAACATTATTAAATTTTTCCAGATAAATCAATTTTGAATTAAAACGTATATTAATCTCTAGACTTGTATCTCCCTGATCTTTTTAAAAGAACGGCCCCTCGTTTGCTCATCACTGTTTGACAAGTGTCTGGCAGTCCGTCAAAAATATACTTACATATAAAGATGTTCATCAGCTACACGGCACTTAGGTTAAACTTTGACCTCCTTTTCAGTTGATGTGGAAAACAAAACCAAAAGAAAGACAAAACAAAACGACATATCATGCCTGTACAAATCAAAATTTATTAATTTAGGGCTTAAATTGACTTGTTTGAGGATGAGTTAAGGTGTAAGGGATGGGTGAACGGTGTAAATATACATGTAATTCATAGCTATGATGTAAAGCTGAATTTTCAGCATCATTACTCAAGTCTTCAGCGTCACTTGATCTTTCAGAAATCTTTTTTAAAGATGTTGATTTAGTGCTTGAGGTTGAACTAATATAATGGTGATTATCAAATGGTGCTGATTTGCTGCTCAAGAAACATTTCTGATTGCTATCAATGCTAAAAACAGATGTGATGACAAATAATTTAGTGTAAACTTTTTTCTAAGATTTAATAAATCAATTAATCATAAAAAAATTAAACAAAATGAAAATAACAAATATTACTTCATTAGCAGCAAATCTGCATATTTATTAAGTTCTGAAGAATCATGTGATGTGAAATTTAACACCACTCACATGTTTCAATGTCAAAACTTTCTTAAAATAACTGCAATAAAGACAAGTAACAGATGCATAATATATAGACATGTAACATGTGCATAATGATGTGCAATGGAAATTCATATGAATTAATCCTATGCTTAAAGTTACCTGTCTTTCCTGTATCTCTGTGATCAGCTCCCTTCAGAAATTTAGGAATCTTGAGTTATATTTTCTGTAGCAGGAGGTTATTCTCTCACTCCTGAAACCACAGAACACTTTTTTACTTAACATTTAGTTTAAGATACCATGAAATATCAAAACACGATTGAACTTTTGATTCACGGTCCTTTACAGTAACGTTACAATGCGTATTTTAGACTACATATGGAGTGCATTCAATAAAACATTGACAAAACCTCTCATCTACACATAAAGAATAAATAAAAGCCAAAACTTTAACAAACAAGTTTAACAAGAGCTAACATTAAGTAAGTTAACGTAATATTACCCCGACGCTAACGTTACCAGTGCTAATATGCTAACGGACTTTTACGAAGACTTACCACTCTTATATAACATAATATTCAATTGAATATTCATCAATTGCCAATAATAAATGTGTGAGGAACAGTTTTATGTAGTATTTGCTTTGTTTTAGGGACTAAACTTACCTGAAAACAGTCAAAACGGCAGCTTGAGAGAAGTCGTGTTGTGTCTTTCAGGTGGTGTCGTGTCGTGTTGTAGCTTTGTTTCCCATAGCAACATCCCCTCCGCTCCAGTGTTGGAAGCAAGACGCGCGCGCGCACATTAAAGTCTTGAAGTATTGCATTTATAAAC